>NC_056743.1:1384668911-1384731411 GCF_019279795.1 Protopterus annectens
AAGTGTAATCTATATGGCAAAGAACGGAATAACCAGATGTAGACGTATATATGTAGAGCTATCTGTTGTATATCCACCCATAGCGAGATAGAGATATGCTTCTCCCTCACCATAGTATGAATGTATACATACAGAGAATGAATACATATACATACCCACATATGAATATATACATATGCAGACAACCATAGACCCATATGTTGTTAGATTATATATATATATATATATATATATATATATATATATATATATATATATATATATATATATATATATATATTTATAGAGACAGCAAGGTATGAATATACATGTATGCATACATATGCAGATGTATCTGTATATATTAATGTAAATAGATATATATGTTACAGTAAATATACACATGTATATAGCTAGGATATGATACAGCAGTTATGGGTAACATATGTTCACAGGCCGGGCATATGTTGGTGGGAGGTCCAATAAACAAATGTGTAACACATAGCATCACCCCACACCCCCAGCTAGGCCGGAGAGAAATACAGACACACAATAAAGGTAAATACACCACTGCTTCCCAGACTACTGGCAGGAAACTACCTGTGGGAGAGATCTGCAAGATCTACACTTGAAACATAGACATCGATGTCCCTTGTGGGACACCAAAAATTAATGACTGGAGCCAGGTCCTGTAATGATTTCTCCGACCAGGCTGTAGATGTACATGGACCAGTAGGTCGTGCAAGCCTGATAACACATGGGTTGACACAATGTATGACATGTGTCCCTACACGGGGAGAGTGGGCAGTGTGTAGTGGTGTGTTTATACCCCACCTGTGCCCACAGTAAGGATGAGTGCTATAGAGGAGTGGCAGGTAAGGGAACTATGTATATGCGATTATGGGCTTAGGCATGCAGGTGTTAGCTGGCAGAGCCGTATTAGGACAACCCCGTGGATGTAAGTAACATTCCGATGTGGGCATAGCAGATTCCCATACCTCCCAAACCCTAACAGCACATCCACTGGATAGTCCGTAAACCATTGGGGGAACACATAGGGACCATACCATAAAACTGTCCCCGATTATGACTCAGAATCTAACTCTGTCCTACCTAAACCCTCCTAGAACTAGTGATATTAGGAGGAAAGGCAGTGGAATACACGTAATGAATAATGACAACATGTAAGAGTCATAAACAGCATGTACCTCAGACAATGTGTATGACTACATATGGTATGGGACTGTCAATGTATCAGGTTAATAGCACCAAACTTCTAAATGTGTCCCTGATGTTGTTATGCAGTGTCCCTGATTCAGTGTTCATTCTTCCCCATTCGTATGAGAGGTCTGATAGTGACAGAAAGCACATATTCCACTGACTACCTTAGAAAGATGTTAGAATAGGTTAGGGTTACCACCTGTCCACCTTTGCAAGGGACAGTTCCCTTTGGGCAGTTGTGTCCTGCAAAATAATTGAAAATATGGCAAATGTCCCGAGATTTTAGGACAAAAATTTCCTATATTGTCTGTAGTAGTTGCATAAAACAATTATATTGTATCTGAAACACCTAAATGTTATAAGAAACAGAATAAGCAACTATAATGCTCAAGAATAAGCTTTTATTTAGGAAAAACAGTGAAGTTCTTTCCTTTGTACTGGCTGTGGATATGTTTTTCCTTGCAAAATCAGATGTTTATACATAAAAGTCCCACCTTGGGCAATTGAAAAGGTGGCACCCCTATAATAGGTATGCGGTAGCATGACTCGGCCGACGGATGTGTGTCCCAAAACCCAATTACTTGTCTGTATTGAAGAGTTTCGGTTCCCATGTATCAGCCAGATGGGAGCAGATTGTAAGAGGAGCACACAAATTATATGAATAAATCACTGGACAGGCCGCCGATTTTGTAAAGTCGAACGGCATGCCGTCGCCTAATGGGCAGCCATCCTCGATACTGTAGGCATGTAATCTGATGTAATACGCATCACAAGGTAATATTGTGGTCCCCGCTCCCACCCAGGGGTGTGAGTGTCAGATGCAAGCACCAATGTTGGTGCATTTGCAAGTGCTGGAGAGAGAGCGGGTATAAGCCTGTTTTGGCTACCAGTATGTGAATATTGCACTGGTAAAGCAATGTAGAGGCTAACCGAGTGTAAGAAGCTGTAACCAGAGGTTAGCATTGCTTAACATCACGCAACCCCACGGACACTTGCTCACAACTGCTTTAATGTGCCTTACTCCCTCCGTATCCAACGGTCTTGTTCTGCCCTGTGACCAAATAAACATCCTCTGCAAGGCTCGGAACCAGGACCCTGCACACACAGCTAATGTGATTTATCAATATGCCATGGCAGATATACAGACAATGGACAGTACCACAAACATATCATACAGTGCAGTCATTCAACAGTATAGAAATGTATCCCATCATGTAAATGTATATGTGAGTGGTTATGTTCAGCATATAGGTACATACATATATAGAGATATATCAGGAACATGCCATCTGGCAACAAAGCATTACAAATGAATGGAATGGGAAACACCAGCAACGCCTGCATTATGTAGTGGCGTTGTTCTATGTAATCTCAAGACTCCTGCTGAAGAAAAAGCCGGTAGCACTGTTGAATGGTTCACTCACCAAAAACTGCGGAATAGTAGTAATCTCAAGACTCCCTCAGACAGACATGTGTCATTCATATACGCAAACAGTTGTACATTGGCCGTATACATCACTCTGTGCATGTAATGTGCATTAACACAACAGTACCTGCCCAATCATTATGTGTGAACAGTACTCATGCAAGGTGCTGTGTGCAACATCCTCATCATGATAAAGGTAAATGGGGTAACCATAGCGGGACTGGTAGTGTTGTATGTACAATGGGGTCATCCTCATCACGTGTACCAGGAACATTTAGGAGTGATATGCATACCAGGATCATGCGCCTGAGGGACAAGGGTGAGGATAACAGGAGTAAGTTGTGATGCATACTACAAAGGTACTTGTGTTCAGTGGGCACATGAGTGAAATGGACAGCTATGTATAGGGCAGATGTTGTCCTAGGAGCTGATCGGCCTTATGTTTCCGTAGGGTGAGGGTCGGATATGGGGGAAGGAGTGTAGGTATGGCTGTTGAGGATAGGTAGGGTAGGAACACTGACAAGACATCATACAGGGTTGGTATATGACACATGTGGGGGGATACACCTCGGATGGGGATGGGTGTTTGGCATTCACAAGCCCATGGGAACAGTGGAACGGAGGTTCCCAGCCATGGGCAGCCGCCACTGCATCTAAACAGCTGCAAAGGAGGCAGTGCTGGGGGCTGTCCTGGAGGGGCAGTATCACCCTGTAAATGTGACACTCCGCCATTGAGCTTGCATATCTGGCTTCGGAACCCCTTAGTGAGCCCCCAACGCAACACGTATGGGACCGCATGACAGCAGATATGTACCTGTCTGGTCCTGCCCCCAGGGGAGACATGCTTCATCCTCAGTGGTGGTACCACCAGTAGTTGGTGCAGAGCCAACAGAGGTTGATGTCCAAGGCTGGGCTCCAGATGTGCTGGTGCCTGGTGTCATGGTCAGCTGAAGTGGGACAGGAGGCTCTGCCGGGACCTCCCAACCTATTCAGCCTATGGTGTTGCAGTTTAAACCCACATATAGCTTAGTGATAGACAACAGCATACAGGATTACCTACAACAGTATGCATAGATATCACCATCAACTCAACACAACAGATGGTATATATTTGCAGAGGAAGCAAACACATGCATATATACTGCATGCCATCTGTACAATGTGTAGTAGACGTGTGACCGCAGCTATGAACAGTTGCCCATTATTGGCTTCTTACTGGGAACCCCAGACAGTGTCTGTCATATGGCTGTTTCATGTGACATATGTCCAGTCAGGGATGCAATGGCAGTAACACATCCCTATCATCATGTACTGTCTGCAATCCTCACACTATGCTCCTGCTGTGCACAGATCTGTGTTCAGTGTGTAACACAGGAAACAAATGGTTCCACACACTGACCAGTTCACAGATGGCCCTACAGATGGGGGTCCCTCATGAACAGAGTACTGTCATGTCTGTATTAAAACATGCAGAATAGCCATTACCACACACATGTTAAACAGGCAGTAGTCTCAATGCAGAATAGCTACACTTACATGCTATGGCCATGTGTGGCACATCACCCTCCTGTCTTTAGGCTATTTACCACTATGTATGATGTTTGAGGTACATCCAGATATAATCTGTGATGCCATTTCAGAACACCACATCCAGGTACCACTCACAGCGACTGTCATGGCCAAATACCAACATGTTTTTCCTAGATAGTGTACTGTGTTTATCATGTGAATGGCTATGGGAAAACCATCACAGCTGTTCCACATGCAATCAGCTAGAGAAGGACTGCAATAGGTGCAGAGGCCATCACCTGATCATGTCCATTACTTACAATACACATGCTGCTGCTGAGCAGGTGTACACCTCCACATCCACCAGAGAGTGTGTGGGTGGGACAGGCAAAGTACACCAGAGAAGGGCTTGGAGACCTAACCCTAAGCATCATCTGTCACACGCCTAACAGTACAGGGGTCAAACCCCTGACTGACTAGTCATTACCATTACATGTGCATGACGTTACTACATGTGCCACAAAGCCAACATGATGCTGTGCTGTAAGAACATATGTGTGTAGGTGAGAGACATCTGCAACAGAGATAGTGGACATACATTAGTTGTGGCACACATGCCTGTCCAAGTGAACAGATGCCATTGTCACCACAACTATACTCTCTAATGGACTCGCAATGGCACTCTTTGCCAGGGCCACAAATACACAACCTAACTACTTTGTTTGCCACACTGCAGTAATGCACAGGACTACATGCACCACAGGGGATATCTGGAGGTTCTATGGGCTAGGGCATGTGAAAGTGTTTGACATCTGTTGGTATGGCAATGAGGGTTATACTGGGAGTGACTGTGGTTGGGAGCATCATAACCCACACACAGACACACGGTGCTAGTACTGACATGCATGTATGCATTGCTGCATGGGTGTGTAGTGGTTGGTTGTGCAAGATGGCTGTACAAGGCTGGGTGAGGGGTACTCCTTGGCATTGCCTTAACCGATAATGGTGTGAAGTGCAGGGGTGTAGTGTCTGCAATGTCCCACACAGATGGCTACTGCATGATCTGCCCTGACATCCTGGTTACCAATGTGTATGGCCATAGCTTTGCAATGCATGCCATGTCTGTGTTTGATAGTCCATCACATGGACATTGCCTGGGATGTGCATGTCCCACAATACTGTACAGTGACATGTACAGGTGTACCTGGTTTGGCAGGCACATGTTGTGTACAAAGACTGTAATCCCCCGATATGCCAATACTGTCATGGTGTGGCGAAACCTGCTTATAGTGAGCAGGTTGACCCTGCACCTGCATTGATAGTAAGATACAGGTATTCTCTGGTATCAGTGGCATTGGTCCATACAGGGCACATGTGTACGGCATTGTATGGCCTCTGTGGATCACATTTGATGGCACCACATATGTTGCAGGCATCCAGTGGTGAACATAGTGAAGGCACAATGTCCGCAAATACGTGCCTATTGTACCACTGTAAAGGGTGCCATGTCCTCTGCAGGCCACTGCATTCCCACCATGCCTACTATCTGGCATTAATGTGCATGGTACTAGCAACATAGTGGGATATCCTAAGCAACTGTGTTTGTGCATGGCACATGGGTGCAGGAATATACCGGGTACTAGTAGGGATGCATACGTTGTTCACCAGGCCTTTTGCCAGATGTAGGGGTATGGCTTGCCAACACAGTCCCGTGGCTGACTGACAGCTGTACACCTCATGAGGTTGCCAATGTGTCATAAGACAGACACCATATAGGAAAACTACAATATCTGCTCCCCAACATGTCCAATGACAAGACGCTCACAGCCACCTCTACACAGGCTCTGACAGACAGACACACACTTACCATGTCCTGTATACGAACCCCAAACTACCGTATCACACTACAGCAATACACTTTTAGGGCACTTGCTACGGTGAATACTGGGTTACAGCACACCTACAGGTGTAGACCTAGGTGGGTGACAAAAGCAGGATTGACAAAAGTGGTCATGTGATTTGCACAGAGAGTGCTTACTCTACAAAGCACTGTATTTGTCTTATGCAGGCAGGGACACACACACCTGGCATGTCTGGAATTAGAACACTGACCTAACTACTTTAGCACACTACAGCATTACACAGTTACAGAACACGCTACCCAGATTACTGGGTCACAGTAATCCCAGAGGTGTATTTGTAGGTGGATGACATCATTAGCCTTGCCAAAGGTGGGTATAAGAATTGCATGGAGTGTGAGCAGTCTAAAAGCATTATTCAGTCCTCAGGCAGATGGGGACACACGCATGGCAAGCTTGGGATTAGAACACAGACCTAATTACTTTATTACACTACAGCATTACGCAGTTACAGAACACGCTACCGAGATTAGTGAATCACAGCCCTCGCAGAGGTGTATTTGTAGCTGGGTGACATCAACAACCTTGCCAAAGGTGGGTAAAAGAATTGTATGGAGTGTGAGCAGTCTAAAAGCATTAGTCTGCTTATAACTCATAACTTAGCCCTTCTTAATTTCAATGCACTAGCAATACTGATACTTTCGTTAAAACCAGGTGGTCTTGTTGCGTTCAGTTTAAGCTGCCACAACAATTCTTTGTACTCCAGACGGGCCTCCCAATCACCTCCTCCATTGTCCTGCAGAACCTGTTCTAAAGCCATAAATTTAATCTGCATGTTGGGGCATGAGCCAAGGTGTTTAAAAAAGGCATTAGTATCTTTCCTCTTAGAGATGTCGTAAAGATGTTCATATATTCTTCTTCTAAGGGTTCTCTCAGTTTTACCTATATAAAAACTGAGACAATAGGTACACAGACCTAAGTAAACAACACCCCTTGCCCCACAGTTGTAATAATGTTCAGCCCTAAATTTCAACCTCCTAGAGGTGATGTATAGGGAGCTGTCCTTAATTACATAAGAACATTGTTTGCATGCCCCACACTTATAAGTTCCAAATCTAGAACAAACACGCTTACTGTTAGACCTGGGTCTTCCTTCAAAAAGACCTTTAAAGTTTGTGTCTCTTCTTCTAACAAAATAGGGCCATTCCTTAGCAATCTGTGTAAACTCATCTTGTTGTTTAAGAATAGGCCAATATCTCAAAATTGAGTGTTCCACCTGTAAAAAATCTTCCGAAAAGGTGTAAACAAAACTGTTGTGAAAATCAAACTGCTCTGACGGTTTTGTTCGTGTGTCTTATACTGTACCTTTCCCCAGTAAAGGAAGATAAATAATTTCCCTGTTAGTAATAACTTCCTGAGCTAAATCATTAACAAAGTACGCTGGGTAACCTCTTTCTTTAAAAAGCTGCTTCAAAAAGTTCACCTCTTCCAGAAAGTGTTCCCTAGTACTGCACATCCTTGAAGCACGTATGAATTGCCCCTTAATTATACCTTTCTTCTGCTGGAAAGGGTAACCACTATCAAAATGTAAGTAAGAGTTGGAGAAAGTACTTTTCCTATATACTTTAGACTGAAAGGTACAGTTGTTAGTATCCTTGAAGAGGGCTACATCCAAATAATTCAAACAGTCATTGCTAACATTGTAAGTGAATGTTAAAAAATGTGTGGTGGAATTGATGTAGTTCATGAAATCAATGAACTCATCTATGGTGCCATCCCATAATAAACAAATATCATCCAGGTATCGTTTATAATGAGTAATGCGTTGAACCCAGCGTGTGAGAAAATAAACTTACTTTCCCAGTAGTACAAAACAATGTTAGCATAGCTGGAGGCACAAGCAGTGCCCATTGCTACCCCTTTCTTTTGTTTAAAAAGTTCACCATTGAAATAAATAAAATTATTGTCTAAAACAGTTTACATGAACTCTACCAATAAACCAATAGTGCTGCAATCTAAACCAGATTCAGCTACTAACATATCATTAAACCATTCCAAACCTGTAACATATGGAATACTGGAAAATAATTCCACTACGTCAATTGTAACCATTAATAGGCCGGGCTTATAAAGTCTTTTCTGGATGCCTTTAAGAAAATCCCATGAATCTTTACAAACATACTGTAAAGAAGATGTAAATTTCTTAACAGTAAAATCAATAAATTTCTCTAGAGGTTCTGTTATACCACCAGCCCTGAGACAATTGGTCTAAAACTCAGTGGGGTTAAACCTTTGTGTGTCTTAGGAATCCCAAACATTACCGGGATTCTCGGATTCTTCAAATATAGGTAATTAAAAAGTTTTTCATTGATAGCTCCCTGCAACAAATGGTCAGTGAGCATGTAATTAATTTTAGAGTGTGCTAGATTTAACTCATTTCTAGAAATCAGTTCATATCGGTCAATGTCCTGTAACATATTGTGGATATACATGTCATACTCCATATTGTACATCAAAACCGTTCCTCCACCCTTATCTGGTTTCATTACCCGAACATCTTCCTCTCTAAACATTTTTATTAACTGGCTTGAAACCTGGTTCAAGTTAGTGGGTGGAGTATATGTCCTATTAGAACAATGGTTTCTTAGATCCATCTCCACCAGCTCTTCAAACACCTTTAAAAATGGGTGTAAAGGTGGGTTAAATGTACTAGATCTAGTGAGACCCCCCATAGTCTGAGTTTGACCTTTAAAGTACAAAGCAAGATTTAAACGTCTAACAAACAGTTTTAAGTCCACCAAAATGTTACTTAAATTGACAGGGCGCAATGGAACAAATTGGAACCCTCTGGTAAAAAGCTCAAAAAAATTATTAGTTACTTTGATGTCAGTAAAATTAACAATGATAAAATTGTCCTTTTTCACCACCACACAATTATCATAAACAAGTTCAGTAAGTAAATCTGAAGAGGTACAGTTAGTCGTGCAGCTTAAATCCCTTATCTGCGCGCCCTGGTCCAACCTTGCGGTTGGTAAGAAACCTTCCTCACCCCCCTGGTCTGCCCGGGGGATAGTAAAAATCCAGTGTTCCATTCTGATTACCCTTCTGAGCTAATCGCTCACTTCTTCTAAGCTAGTCCATGGCAGGATTAGAAATATTGTCAGTAAAATTCACTTCATTGTTTTAATCAATGTTCTGTCTAGTATCCTGCCTGTTTTTACCAGTCGTTAGGTAGGCTGTGCCTTCCCTGTATTCCAAAAGGTCATGCTCCAACTTCCTGATTTTGCGGTTAACAATTTTTAAACAGAACTGGTCCACCTCGTTAAAAACACTGTCATACTCTTTTTTTAACACTCAAAAAGTTTCTGTTTTTGACTACCGAATCATTAAGTAAAGTCACTTCCTTGAGTAAGCCATCAGCTTTTTCCTCATAGTCCTTAATCATGCACTCCAACATATCTAATCCTGTTTTATCAAAAATCTTAAGCAAGTTGTTATATAAAGAGGAGCCAAATATAGCATTATTAGGAAATTTGTAACAGCGTAGCCCTTTTGGGACACGCTGCACTCGCAAGCATTCCTTTAAGTAATCTATCTCTAATTGCGTGCTCTTGTATGCATATAACTTATCGTTGAAAGTTTTAAAATCACGTTCAGCACAATTGTCCACGCTACTATTAAAGGTGAAAGTACCTTGCTTAAAATAGAACTGTTTTTCCATCCACGATGTAAAATTAAAATCCTTCTTAGAGTTGTTGCTCTTAACATTATCCACGCCGTGCGCCTTGGCTGAGTGTTCCTGTGGATCGGTGTTACCAAATGGAATCCTGCCAGGAACTTCCTCTGGTGAAATACCTCTCGAGCCAAGTCCTGTTGCCATTGCAGGTTTCAGCCCAAACCCGTGCTGCTGATTACCAGGCAAAAAAGCCCCAGAGTCACTAGATTCAGCATTTAGTGTATTAGTCAGTTGAGTTAAGAGGGACAAAATTTGTTTGAATTCACCACGGGTGACCGGAGCATCGTCAGGTTCATCCCTCAATAGCAAAGGTGTATCATGAAAATCGGAACGTTCAATCCCTTTAGCCATGGACCAAATAAATCCAAATAACAAAGTACTAATAGAGTTTTTTATGCCTTCAATTATGTGTTTAGCATGGGTTTTGCACAATTGCACTTTCATTGGGTATATTATTAATAATTTAATGTATGGCATATTTATTATTTTTTTACTTATTTTAACTTGGAACTAGTGCCTTTAAAGCTAATTGCACATTTATTTTATTAACACCCTGGTCACATGATTCTATTGATGAAGTATTTAAGCTTGTAATTTCTAAAATGGATTATCTTGAAAAAGCCTGGTATTCATCCAGGCGAAAGCGCTTGATTTTATTGTTTACTCGAATAAAGTTTCACGTTTAATTATTATTGATCGGCTCCTCTTTCTCCAAGCTTGTGGACTTGATGTTTTTATCTGGTCTGGATCTCTATCAATACGGAAATCAAATACGCTGTATGTACAAATTCCTCAGGAGCTGCTTGTCTAAAAACACACTTTATTCCAACAGAGCATAAAACTGGTTAAGCGCTTTCATCCATAAAACAATGGACTTCATCAGAACATAGACTTAATGCATTTGAATCCTTAAATAGTAACTTTGTGGTGCCAGCAGTTTAATTTAAAGGTACACGTACTCAAACCTTAAATATAAAACAATACAATACATAAACCAAATTCCCTCATACATGAATAATAAATATCACTGACAAATGTCATAATGTTGTTGTTTGTCTTTCGACTTTTTCCTGGTAAGGGGTCGCCACAGTGGAACTCCAGTCCGCTAATGATTGGCAATAGATTTTTTACGAAACGTCGAGGTACCAGCTCGACTCCCAACCTTCAACGAAGGCATGCCCATTTACGCATATTGCTTTAAAATCTAAAACCACATTAAATATAATAACTTGAATTTAAAATAGATACATAAAGTACCTATAGCATAAGCTAATTATCTCATTAAATATTTGTTTGTAATCTTTCAAAAATCATTTAAAAACATTAGCAGTAAATTTTAACAGTAAATTTAATTGTACAGAGCCATTTGTGAAAAATCTATTGCCTAAACCTTCAATTGTAGTATAGGCTTAATAGTTATATAATCGCTTAATGCTATGCAGTGAAGTTCTTTCCTTTGTACTGGTTGCTGTGGATAATGTTTTGCCTTGCAAAAATCAGATGTTTATACATAAAAGTCCCACCTTTGGGCAATTGAAAAGGTGGCACCCCTATAATAGGTAAGGCGGTAGCATGACTCGGCCGACAGATGTGTGTCCTGCAAAACCCAATTACTTGTCTGTATTGAAGAGTTTCGTCTCATGTATCGTTTCATTGTGATGGGAGCAGATTGTAAGAGGAGCAACACAAATTATATGAATAAATCATTAGACAGGTCAGCCGATTTGTATTGAAGTCGAACGGCATGTACGCCGCCGCCTAATGGGCAGCCATCCTCGATTTCTCCTCCCTGTAGGCATGTAATCCGATGTAATACACATCACAAGGTAATATTGTGGTCCCCGCTCCCACCCAGGGGTGTGAGTGTCAGATGCAAGCACCAATGTTGGTGCATTTGCAAGTGCTGGAGAGAGCGGGTGTAAGCCTGTTTGGCTACCAGTATGCGAATATTGCACTGGTAAAGCAATGTAGAGGCTAACCGAGTGTAAGAAGCTGTAACCAGAGGTTAGCATTGCTTAACATCACGCAAACCCACGGACATTTGCTCACAACTGCTTACTCCCTCCGTATCCAACGGTCTTGTTCTGCCTGTGACCAAATAAACATCCTCTGCAAGGCTCGGAACCAGGACCCTGCACACACAGCTAATGTGATTTATCAATATGCCATGGCAGATATACAGACAACGGACAGTACCACAAACATATCATACAGCGCAGTCATTCAACAGTATAGGAATGTATCCCATCATGTAAATGTATATGTGAGTGGTTATGTTCAGCATATAGGTACATACATATATAGAGATATATCAGGAACATACCATCTGGCAACAAAGCATTACAAATGAATGGAATGGGAAACACCAGCAACGCCTGTATTATGTAGTGGCGTTGTTCTATGTAATCTCAAGACTCCCTCAGACAGACATGTGTCATTCATATACGCAAACAGTTGTACATTGGCTGTATACATCACTCTGTGCATGTAATGTACATTAACACAACAGTACCTGCCCAATCATTATGTGTGAACAGTACTCATGCAAGGTGCTGTGTGCAACATCCTCATCATGATAAAGGTAAATGGGGTAACCATAGCGGGACTGGTAGTGTTGTATGTACAATGGGGTCATCCTCATCACGTGTACCAGGACCATTTAGGAGTGATGTGCATACCAGGATCATGCGCCTGAGGGACAAGGGTGAGGATAACAGGAGTATGTTGTGATGCATACTACAAAGGTACTTGTGTTCAGTGGGCATGTGAGTGAAATGGACAGCTATGTATAGGGCAGATGTTGTCCTAGGAGCTGATCTGCCTTATGTTTCCGCAGGGTGAGGGTCGGATATGGGGGAAGGAGTGTAGGTATGGCTGTTGAGGATAGGTAGGGTAGGATCACCGACAAGACATCATACAGGGTTGGTATATGACACATGTGGGGGGATACACCTCGGACGGGGATGGGTGTTTGGCATTCACAAGCCCATGGGAACAGTGAGATGGAGGTTCCCAGCCATGGGCAGCCGCCACTGCACCTAAACAGCTGCAAAGGAGGCAGTGCTGGGGGCTGTCCAGGAGGGGCAGTATCACCCTGTAAATGTGACACTCCGCCATTGAGCTTGCAGAGCCAACAGAGGTTGATGTCCAAGGCTGGGCTCCAGATGTGCTGGTGCCCGGTGTCATGGTCAGCTGAAGTGGGACAGGAGGTTCTGCCGGGACCTTCCAACCTATTCAGCCTATGGTGTTGCAGTTTAAACCCACATATGGCTTAGTGATAGACAACAGCATACAGGATTACCTGTAACAGTATGCATAGATATCACCATCAACTCAACACAACAGATGGTATACATTTGCAGAGGAAGCAAACACATGGATATATACTGCATGCCATCTGTACAATGTGTAGTAGACGTGTGACCGCAGCTATGAACAGTTGCCCATTATTGGCTTCTTACTGGGAACCCCAGACAGTGTCTGTCATATGGCTGTTTCATGTGACATATGTCCAGTCAGGGATGCAATGGCAGTAACACATCCCTATCATCATGTACTGTCTGCAATCCTCACACTATGCTCCTGCTGTGCACAGATCTGTGTTCAGTGTGTAACACAGGAAACAAATGGTTCCACACACTGACCAGTTCACAGATGGCCCTACAGATGGGGGTCCCTCATGAACAGAGTACTGTCATGTCTGTATTAAAACATGCAGAATAGCCACACCACACACATGTTAAACAGGCAGTAGTCTCAATGCAGAATAGCTACACTTACATGCTATGGCCATGTGTGGCACATCACCCTCCTGTCTTTAGGCTATTTACCACTATGTATGATGTTTGAGGTACATCCAGATATCATCTGTGATGCCATTTCAGAACACCACATCCAGGTACCACTCACAGCGACTGTCATGGCCAAATACCAACATGTTTTTCCTAGATAGTGTACTGTGTTTATCATGTGACTGGCTATGGGAAAACCATCACAGCTGTTCCACATGCAATCAGCTAGAGGAGGACTGCAATAGGTGCAGATGCCATCACCTGATCATGTCCATTACTTACAATACACATGCTGCTACTGAGCAGGTGTACACCTCCACATCCACCAGAGAGTGCGTGGGTGGGACAGGCAAAGTACACCAGAGAAGGGCTTGGAGACCTAACCATAAGCATCATCTGTCACACGCCTAACAGTACAGGGGTCAAACCCCTGACTGACTAGTCATTACCATTACATGTGCATGACGTTACTACATGTGCCACAAAGCCAACATGATGCTGTGCTGTAAGAACATATGTGTGTAGGTGAGAGACATCTGCAACAGAGATAGTAGACATACATTAGTTGTGGCACACATGCCTGTCCAAGTGAACAGATGCCATTGTCACCACAACTATACTCTCTAATGGACTCGCAATGACACTCTTTGCCAGGGCCACAAATACACAACCTAACTACTTTGTTTGCCACACTGCAGTAAGCACAGGACTACATGCACCACAGGGGATATCTGGAGGTTCTATGGGCTAGGGCATGTGAAAGTGTTTGACATCTGTTGGTATGGCAATGAGGGTTATACTGGGAGTTACTGTGGTTGGGAGCATCATAACCCACACACAGACACAAGGTGCTAGTACTGACATGCATGTATGCATTGCTGCATGGGTGTGTAGTGGTTGGCTGTGCAAGATGGTTGTACAAGGCTGGGTGAGGGGTACTCCTTGGCATTGCTTTAACCAATAATGGTGTGAAGTGCAGGGGTGTAGTGTCTGCAATGTCCCACACAGATGGCTACTGCATGATCTGCCCTGACATCCTGGTTACCAATGTGTATGGCCATAGCTTTGCAATGCATGCCATGTCTGTGTTTGATAGTCCATCACATGGACATTGCCTGGGATGTGCATGTCCCACAATACTGTACAGTGACATGTCCAAGTGTACCTGGTTTGGCAGGCACATGTTGTGTACAAAGACTGTAATCCCCCGATATGCCAATACTGTCCTGGTGTGGCCAAACCTGCTTATAGTGAGCAGGTTGACCCTGCACCTGCATTGATAGTAAGATACAGGTATTCCCTGGTATCAGTGGCATTGGTCCATACAGGGCACATGTGTACGGCATTGTATGGCCTCTGTGGATCACATTTGATGGCACCACATATGTTGCAGGCATCCAGTGGTGAACATAGTGAAGGCACAATGTCCGCAAATATGTGCCTATTGTACCACTGTAAAGGGTGCCATGTCCTCTGCAGGCCACTGCATTCCCACCATGCCTACTATCTGGCATTAATGTGCATGGTACTAGCAACATAGTGGGATATCCTAAGCACCTGTGTTTGTGCATGGCACATGGGTGCAGGAATATACCGGGTACTAGTAGGGTTGCATACGTTGTTCACCAGGCCTTTTGCCAGATGTAGGGGTATGGCTTGCCAACACAGTCCCGTGGCTGACTGACAGCTGTACACCTCGTGAGGTTGCCAATGAGTCATAAAACAGACACCATATATGAAAACTACAATATCTGCTCCCCAACATGTCCAATGATAAGACACTCACAGCCACCTCTACACAGGCTCTGACAGACAGACACACACTTACCATGTCCTGTATACGAACCCCAAACTACTGTATCACACTACAGCAATACACTTTTAGGGCACTTGCTACGGTGAATACTGGGTTACAGCACACCTACAGGTGTAGACCTAGGTGGGTGACAAAAGCAGGATTGACAAAAGTGGTCATGTGGTTTGCACAGAGAGTGCTTACTCTACAAAGCACTGTATTTGTCTTATGCAGGCAGGGACACACACACACCTGGCATGTCTGGAATTAGAACACTGACCTAACTACTTTAGCACACTACAGCATTACACAGTTACAGAACACGCTACCCAGATTACTGGGTCACAGTAATCCCAGAGGTGTATTTGTAGGTGGATGACATCATCAGCCTTGCCAAAGGTGGGTATAAGAATTGCATGGAGTGTGAGCAGTCTAAAAGCATTATTCAGTCCTGAGGCTGATGGGGACGCACACATGGCAAGCTTGGGATTAGAACACAGACCTAATTACTTTATTACACTACAGCATTACGCAGTTACAAAACACGCTACCGAGATTAGTGAGTCACAGCCCTCCCAGAGGTGTATTTGTAGCTGGGTGACATCAGCAGCCTTGCCAAAGGTGGGTATAAGAATTGTATGGAGTGTGAGCAGTCTAAAAGCATTAGTCAGTCCTCAGGAAGATGGAGACAAACACACACACACACACACACTTGGTAAGCCTGGGATTAGAGCACCGACCTAACTACTTTTTTGCACTACAGTATTATGCAGTTACAGAACGCACTACCGAGATTACTAGACCACAGCACTCCCAGAGGTGTATTTGTAGGTGGGTGACATCATCAGCCTTGGCAAAGGTGGGTATAAGAATTGTATTGAGTGTGAGCAGTCTAAAAGCATCATTCAGTCCTCAGGCAGATGGGGAAAAACACATAGGCACAAACACACTTGGCAAGACTGGGATTAGAACACTGACCTAGCTACTTTATTATACTATAGCATTACACAGTTACAGAACATGCTACCAAGTTTACTGGGACACAGTATTCCCAGAGGTGTATTTGAAGGTGGGTGACATCATCAGCCTTGCCAAAGGTGGGTATAAGAATTGTATGGAGTGTGAGCAGTCTAAAAGCATTATTCAGTCCTCAGGCAGACAGCGACACACACACACACACACACACACACACACACACACACACACACACACACACACACACACACACACACACACACCAGTGGTAGGATCAAAGTACCTGCCTATCTACAAATCACTATTACAATACTACATAATTAAGAGTTGCGCAAGACAGACTACACATTTCAAGGCTGTCATTATGACCTTCTAGGAATGCGGACATCAACAGGGATGCTGGCATTTAAGATATACATACCTGTGAACCTGTGTGTTAAAAGTAGGAATCCATCCTGACCTGGAGTATGCCCATCTGTGGAATGGACGACTACTATCACTATACAGGGTTACAATGGCCATGCCCATACACAGAGGCACATAACCGACACAAGGTGTCACTGGGCATGCTCACATACTTAGTAGCACAGGGCTGTTCGGAATGAACTATGTGTCCATCTACACAAGGTTATACTGGGCATGCTCATACACTTAGTAGCACAGGGCTGTCTGAGATGCACTCTGATTCTAAACACGGAAGGCCACAGTGGCCATGCTATTACAGTTAGACATAAAGAACATATTGTAATGGGCTCTGGTGTTAGTAGTTGTCATTGTTAGCAGGAATGCTGCTCTACAGATATCTGACACCGGTCTTTTACACAATGTCTGCTGCTGTCCGCCACCTTTGGTGTACCATCCTATACCAAGCACAATGCCACCACTCACAGTGATGTCTTGCTAGGAGTGGAAACTGCTTGACCAACACAATGAACTTATGTCCTGCTGTAAGTACGAGGTTGTCCAGTGTTTGTCATTCTGGGATGACATGACTGACAGTAGACAGGCCTTTGACACATATCACATGCATCCATGATTCAAGGGAGTGGGGATAATACCAAGTTGCATCCGCCCATTTAGTGCCATTCCAAGGCAAATGTCCTAAACACAGGATAACACCCTGACACCTAGAGGACAACTGCATTGTATGCTTATGCTAACCAGTGCTAGATGTGTAGCGTCCATAATCACAGCTGCTCATTGTAGATCCAGTAATGGGGAGTAGTGACATCTGTGCAGTGAGGAACACCTGGCTGATGGCTCTGTAGTGCACAACAGCACTACCACCATATACCTCAGAACCAGACATGCGGGCCATAACACAGGTATGGACCGCTCCAGGTAGTGGCGTCTCCACATACATAGAGGTCACTCAAATGTACTGACTGGTACCCCCACGAAAGGCATCACAGATGAGTCAGATGCAGGACACAGTGTCAAATGCTGCATTCTAGGATGTAAACCTCAGACACCACCATGCTCTCGGACCACCAGCACACATCCATACATGTTGTAGAACATATAAAAGTACACCACCATGTGATCCTTGACCAGTGGACTGTACTCAGTTCTACATCAACTGTAGAAAGTACCCATGTACTGACACAGTTGCATCATGTGTTATGCAATGCAATGATACCACTGTCTGTAACCAGGTCAGCTGTACACATACCAGGGGCCCTCGGTTATTTACAGCCTTAGCAGATGACTGTTGCTCTACACAGTACACACCCTCATGTTTGGATATGACATACATGTACCTGCCCTGGATATGTACATGCCACACACACACAACATACATGTAAATAGCATAGCTGTTGTTGTCCTTTGTGCAGACAGGTGGCTACAGCCATTACATACATGCACATGGAATGTAGGTCCATGGCTGCTGAATGCTAACAGTACATAAGGTGTGATATCAATGTTGACAGAGGTAACATTCCCTCTGTAATGGTCATCCATTACACCTATCATATTATACAACAGACCATGTGCCATGTATGTCATTACACATGTCCACCAATTGCAATGCCTACAAACATGCACAAATGACAGGATTGTAGGACCTACAAACATGTACATGTAGTGGCGTGCATTCAGATACCATGCGTGTGCAGTTGCTGATGTATGCAGGTGACGTGTATCTTAGTACATCATGCAGTTGCAATGCAGCCTCAACATTGCCAACTGTATATGGTGATATGCTGAATGTATGGAAAGATGTACCTCAGGTATGGACAGATGTGTGGAAATAACTAAGTAGTGGGGCATCTTTGCAGATGGATGTTTGCTGAGGACAGCTCACAGGTGTGTCACAAGTGGTCCTACAATAACCTGTGTAATAAGTAAGCAATGGATTCGTTAATTGAAAGACAACACACAACATAGACAGCGGTCAGAGTGACACCGAAGGTAAATCACTTGACACCTGTAACAATTAAGACGTCCCGTGTGCATATATCAGCACGATTGCCAAAGGAAGCACCAGTACACTTTGTAACGCATGCAATACTGCTGTAAGTCTGTCATATATATCATCAGCTAGGCAGGTGTTTGATTCACAGTACAGGCATGTGTGGTTGTGTGTGTGTCCATATATGTCACGTATGGTGGGAAATACATCTCAGTTGTTACTCATTCTCCTGTACACTAGTGTACACATCTGTACAGACTGCAATGTAGAAAGCAGGATATAGACAGAGGCATGTATTTCACACATGTGAGGTATCTGTATGTGCGTGACATAGGTGTATTCAATAGTGAATGCCACAGTGTGTGTGTGTGTGTGTGTGTGTGTGTGCGTGTGTGTGTGTGTGTGTGTGTGTGTGTGTGTGCGTGTGTGCGTGTGTGCGTGTGTGCGTGTGTGTGTATGTATGGCTGTCTGGTCCCTGGAGTGAGGATGTATGTTACCATACTGAACTGATAAGATCCAGGTGATGCAATCTACTATCCGTGTTGACGTCCCCGATCTTAGGCCATACTGACTAACTGTACATGTGTATTCTCTGTGGCATGCCATGTAGGTGCACAGTACTGTAATGATGATTTGTACATAGGCAGGGGTCCTCACCTCAAGAAGTAGCAACTGTGTGTGAGTGTGTGTTTACTGTGTTGGTGAATCCGTGAGTGTGTGGGTGTGTTACTGTATCACTGAATACATGTGTGTCAATACCTGAGTGTGTGGGTGCAGTTGTGTGTTGGCATCCTGTCATGGGAACGTGTATTACTGCTTTCCAATGAGGCATCACACTTTCCACTGGCCTCTACCCTTGTAATCTGCTAGACCGCTCTCTTAACTCACCACTCCATGTAACTGTACCTGTGATGTCACCCAGTATGGATGTCACACCTGTAGCCACAGTAGCTTAATACACAGCTATCATGCTCTTGGATCAGTAGACATGTTTGGAACGTGGGACATTCTCACTGTTATGTGGCAGCTACACGTTGCATGCTGGTATATTCATACATACCTGTGAGTAGTCCACATTGACATACAGGACACTAACTGCAAACACTGACATCCACCGGCACATGCAATTAGACCTGAAGGAGGAAAGCAGAACATTATGACCAACATGCAGTTACTGTTGTTACACAAGACACATACTGTTAACAGTATGAAATGCATTGTACACCTGTAGTACATGGTATGTCTGCTACCTGTCAACAGTACTCAACAACTGTAAACTACACTTATCTTCCTAGTCTGTTCACCCTGTGCATCAGACCATATGAGCATGTCCCTGCACCGATGGTGTGGATGTCAGGGATGCGTCACAGGCATCATCATATGCACAGGGTGATAATGTTTGCCAGAGGCCTAGGCTGCACCATTGGATGACATCATGTGTGTTGGTTAGGGCCTTTGATCTAATTGGGCATGTGTGGATGTTATGCATGTGTGTGTTGCGGTGCCCTACATATGTTTCCGGTGTGTGCATGTATGTATGCACACAGTTCTGGCATGTGTCTGGCCTACACAGGGGTATTATTGATAGCTGCAGACTGTACAGGCCAGGTTTTACAGTTCACGGTGTCAGGCCACAGACATGTGACTGTGCCTGCCAGGGGTTTTACGGGCACTACCAGGCAGAGGTGCAGATTGGTTACTGTCTGATGACACTTGTCTACTGGAAACGTGTCCCTGTTGGGACCATCCAGGGCCACGTGCACGTGGCCTGCTGTGTCATGGTGTGGACAGCACAGCACCAGCTGCATTGCTGCTGCTACCGCCACTATGGGAGCGGACATGTGAGGTAGCTCGTTCATGTAGACCTGGAACAGGTGATGTAGCAGGCCTACATCCAAGTGCCCAATGCCTCATTCCTACCCGATGTTCCAACACAGACAGCTCATGCTTGCAGATTGTTATGCCACAGTCAAGGACTCCAACCATGTCACCCAACCATCTATCTAAAGCTTCAGCAATCTGCTGTTGAGCATTTACCATTGCCTGGATGTTGTTGTTTAAAGAATGGACAGCAGCCCTCTGAAGCCTCTGATCTTTTCTGTTGTACTTTCAGCAGATGCCTGTGCCTCCATTACAGCCTGAAAAATGCATCTGGTGACACCAGCTGCTGCGCTCTGTCATGCAGGAGCATGTTGGCCAGAGGTCCTTCTATGAGCAGCACTAGCCACGTGCCTATGTGGGGCACCACCAGTCAGTTGGCTAACACCATGGCGTGCAGGCACACCTTCCATAGCCCCCACACTTTCCTGTTCCAAGCTACCATATGCCAACTGTCCTTCCTCTATGGCCACTGGTGATGGTGTATGTGTAGGCATGGGATCTGTGTGCGGGGATGAGGGGGATATAGGTGGAATGGCAACCAATGGCACAGATTCAGCCCCTGGCAACCCTGCCTGTGCCTCAATCATACGTTCATCATCACTGCTAGAGTCTGGTGGGACACTAACATCAGATGGACCACAGGAGGGCAATGCACCTACATCACCTGTGAGGGGCAGACAAGAACTGTACATTACAATCTATACAATAGACACAGACACACACACAGGCACACACACTATGGCATGTAACATGCATGTGATATGACAGAAGGCATGCAAAATGCATGTGATACGGCAAACGGCATGCAGCTCAGACAATAATAGTGGTAGTTATCATACATCCCTGGGTTGCACACAACAGCATGCATGTGTCATAGCAGAAGGCATGCAAATTACACAATCATAGTAGTAGTTAGTATACATCTCTGTGTTACACCATGTAGACCAGCACAGGTTAACAGTACACCTGCCTGATGTGTGGCATATGACCTTGACAATCACATGTAGTATGACATGTGATCTGCTGATGTGTGCAATGATATGCTTACATGTTTAACACAATGATGTCCTGACAAATATACAGTGGGGTAATGGTGCCCCAATGCAGTGTTGTCTGTCCGCCCTACAGATATACTGCACATTTAGCTGATGTGCATGGCCATTGCAGGGAATCATGAGGCGTCTCTATTGCTATACAGTGTGAGGTACAGACACAGTTCATAGCCATGACTGTGTTTAGATACAATACATATATACTGTGGAATGTGACCCATGTCACTAAGGTGTATACAGACTAAACCATGATGTGGAATGTGTGACACAGGTCACTGAAGGGTATACGGATGACACCCCTGCACATTTGCAACCATATTGCTGCTGCCTGGCAACTATGGCCAGACATGGCAAACACATCGGTACACCATGTCCCACATGATGTCTGTATACCACATACACACACACACACATACACACACACACACACACACACACACACACACACACACACACACACACACAGCCCAAATCATCATCACTATGATAACATGCTGCTGGCATTAATATTACTAACCTCACCGTCACATATTTGCCTTGCCCTCACAACTTCATTTTGGCAGTCACAGTCATGAGAGGTTAAAAATGCTTTTCAGCAGTACTTTTTGAAATATCAGGCACTTATTCACTTACTGGTACCAGGGGCAGCCCATCTAGGTGTTTCGAGATCTGAAACTCTTTGGTCTCACACCCTGCCCTCCAATATCCTGTCAGCCTTTCCCAGAAAAAGAATAACCTGATGTTCAAGCGGCCAATATGTGATGGCGAGGTTAGTAATATTATATCAGCAGACCTATCAGTTTATTCTTATAGTGAGGTTGATTTTGGAGTGATGAATTCAAGTGACATTAATGCTCACAACCTTAATATTTATTCACAGTCTAGGCTAAATAATCGTGAAAATGTAAACAATTTTTGTTTAGCTAATAATGTTTACCTGGAGATGGAGAAGTATTTACCAGGTATGGATAAAGCACTTGAAGTGAATGATGGTTAGTCAAGTGATTGCATTCTTAACCAAGGAGGCAATTCAAGTATGTGTGACACCAATGGGGGGGGTTGATTTGGAAAGTTTGATTCAATGTTTGGATCAACAGCGTTATTGAACCTGGATTAGAGCCTGTTGTTATTTTCAATAAGAAGGGTGATTTTAAGATTTATAATTATTCCCAGTCAAAGTTCAACGATAGACATTCTAATTTAATGGCCAAAGGTTTCACTTTTGTACCATATAGAGTAGGCAATATGGTGGAGTCTATTATTGACTTGAAGCATTATACAGGAAAACTGAACCTAAAGGTTTGGTTTAATGAAGAGAATGAATCAGGGTATTGTCCCAGAGATAGTTGTAAAAGGCCTAGTACTTTTAACCCTCCCTTAAATAAAACTATTGATTTATTCGAAAAAAATTGTGAGAAGGATATAAGGAGGATTTATGGTAATAATCAAAGAGGCCAGGGCAACTTTGAATCTAATATGACTGATGAAGAGCAACAACTGCTTTTTGATCTGGTTAGTGACCCTACGGCTAGGTGCATAAAACCTGACAAAGGCAGTGGAGTGGTCATAATGGACAGGGTTGATTACTTAGATGGGATGAATTCATTATTGTTGGACGAAGCATACAAAGAAAGTACATTAAGTGAAATTAAAGTGTCCTATAGAAAGATAGACATTGTTGGATGACATGCTGTATCAAGCCCAGATTGATGAAAATGAATAGTATTACATAAAGAATGAGCATCCCAGGGTGCCAAGTATTTTTGGGATACCAAATAATCCACTAGGGCCTAAGAAATCCAAAATTTAGACCCATTGTGGATGGTAAAAGGTCAAAGACCTACTTCATTACTAAATATTTAGACCAAAATATGCAAAAAAGTCTTTGCATTTTTAATTATATTAGTAAGGACTCATGGGAGTTTCTGAACAAATTAAATGGGATTGATGTAGTACCTGAGTTAATTTTGGTAACCATTGATGTAGTCAACCTTTTTTCTGTGATCCCACATGAGGAAGGTTTAGGCTGGCTTGAACAGCAGCTTAACAAAACTAACATGTTCCATCAGGATGAGGTGAATACATTTGTGGTATTAATGGAGGTTGTATTAAAGAACAACTATATATGTTTCGATGGGCAATATTACAAACAAATAAAAGGTGTGCCAATGGGGACTGCGTGCGCCCCCATATTTGCCAACCTGATTATGTCCTATTGGGAACAGGAATATTTGATGAAAACCTCCTTTATCTCACATATTATGCATTACACTACATTTCTGGATGATATTTTCTTGTTTGGAAGGGGACTGAGGAAGATTTGAATGAGTTCCTTGTCTGGGTTAATGGAACTGTACAATTTTTGAAATTCACACGTGAATATAACAAGGAAAAGATTAATTACCTAGATGTGGAATTGGAAATTGATCAGTTAGATAAGAAGTTTATTACTAGAATTCATAGAAAAATTACTTTTTCCTATTCCTATTTGGATTATGGTAGCTGGCACCTGCACCATCAAAAGAAGTCTGTTGTCAAAGGTCAGCTGGTGTGGGCTGCCAGAATGGTTAGTTTGCATGATGATTTCCTGGTGGAAATAGAATTTATTATACAGATGTTTAGACAAAGGGGGTACCCTGAGAGTCTTTTAAATCAGGTCAGGGTTGAAGTGTTGAACAAACGTGAGCAAGTTATATACAGGCCAATTATAGGCAATGGATTTTTGAGACCTTTAGAAGGGTAGATAACGTAGTTAACCCTAGTTCAACCCTGATCATAACCTACAATGGGGTGGCTAGCACCATCATTGAGGTTATTAAAGCAAACTGGGAGATTTTGCTGTTTGATGGTAATATTGCACCCAGGGTTGGGAAGTCCCCTAGGTTTGTGTTTAGAAAGGACAGATCTCTAAAGAACAAATTGGAAGGAAGGAAAAAGGATGGAAAAATTAATAGAAAAATTGGGAATTGCAAGTGAAATGCTTGTGTATATTGTTCCTTTATACTTGAGACAAAGGAAAAGTTCAGAATTAATGGGAGGATTATTAACATCCTTGGGCACTACAATGGCTAAATGTGAAAATTGTCCTATATTTTATATAGGTAAAACATCTAGGAAATTCAAAGTTAGGATCGGTGAGCACCTTGGTGACATTACGCATTGTAGAATCACCATTCCCCTGTACAGGCATGTACAAGAACATCAGGACCATCAATTTAAATTTTTGGTAGTTCAACAATTGGTCAAAGATGAGCAGAGATGTATATTGGATGTTCATTTGGATGTACTGGAACTGAGGTGGCAATTGTATTTTAATGCCTCTCCGTATCCAGGCATCAATGAAATGATAAATATATCCAGTATTTTGAAAATGGACCACATTTTAGGCTAACTGAACTAATATGTTACTGCACAGAATTTAATGTTTATATATATTTTTATAGAGATTTAAGATTGTTTTAATGTTATTTTTAACAAGGAATTTTAAGTTTGTACATGAAACTTGGTTATGGTAATTAATTGTAACAGTGCTGAAGGGTTTTTTATTAACAATGTGTTTTTTTGCTTTTAATTGATTCTCATTAAAGTTCTGATTGATTAATTGGGGAGGGTATATAAAAGGCTGGGTGTTGTGTGCACATTGTTCTGATGAAGTCTCTTTAGTGGAGAGGAAAGCTCTCAACTCGAATAAAGTGATTATCTCATTTGGATTTGTTTTTCTTTCTCCTGGCTCGTGGATTAATTAGTTTTTCTCTACAGTTGTGCTGTTGTTACAAACTTCAGCAGAGCTCCATTCACACCACCATCATACTTGCACATAATCAGTTTTCATACAGTCCATTTGAAGAAATCTGTGGCCTGTTCATAATGTTCATATCACTACCATTTGCAAACATCACCATCTATTTCTGGTTTATTTATGCATGACAGACAAAAAATGTTCATGCAGAGACTTATGCCGTTGAAAAATGACATCTTGCTTTGGATGTTTCTCCCACAATTAGGATTCTCTGTCAAGCACAGTACACAGAAGGTAATGTTTAGTTGCAGTGTTTTTATAAGCTTAACTGCAATAAATTATCCATTCCCAAGGCTATCCTGCAAGTCATCTTTGGGTTTTCCAATGAGGGGTTTTATGTTGAAAACTGAATGCTGAGATGGGTTTCACCTCAGTCCGTTGTATTGGGTGAACTGGTAGAGTGCATTTTGGGTTTTTCCTTTTCTTCACAGGGGTGTAACTGTGGATTTGGTGTATATGCCATTTAGGGGGGCATGAAGGTGGTACCCCATATGAGGAGGCAGAGGATTTTTTTTTTAGGTTTTTACACTCACCCTGGATTTACTAAGCAAGTCCTGCACAGAAGTGACCATTTAGGAGCAGGACGGCAGCGCGCCATGCATATTAATAAGGAGCACTGCCCAAGCTCCTAGGCTTACGTGGAACATGTAAGAGTGCAGGGGGCATGTCTGAGAGCAGAGCTCTCAGAATAAACATGTCCCTGCAATGTAGAACAGTAGAAATGGGTATGCAATAAGTGAGACCGCACACAGGTGACCGCATATCCCCACCAACAGTCCCCCTTGTGTATAACATCAACAGAATGTAGTAATAAAATGAAGAAACCCAATTTTACTTTTTAAAAAAATCCAATTGAAGCTAACCATAGGTGCACGGGTGTGCCCCTCACTTAGCTATGGTTAAAGCAGCTTAAAAGGCTGAAGAGAATAACAAGGAAGATATATGCAAATGAAGCAGCACAGCAATAGTGTAGGGGCAGAGCATTTGCCTAACGAGCAGGCATTCCTGGTTTGAGTTCCACTGCAGCACATCCTATTTTACATGGCAAAGCACATTATGACAAGTAGTTTTGTTGCATAACCCAGTAAATAACATATATTTATGAACTGGAGTATTGCAGTAAATGCACATGTGAGGTGTCAGTTTTATAATGAATAAGGCACTAGTAAACAGGTCTAAGCACAAATAAGCTGTAGTAAGCATATGTAAGCTCTAGTAAGCGGCCTTAAGCCCATTTGCGCTGTGGTATGCATAGCCTACACTGGCTAAGCAATTCTAAAGCTAACTCTCTGTAAACAGATGTAACAGCAGGTTAGCAGTGTTTACCATCACTCAAACCTGCTTACAACTGCTCACAAGTGTATTAAACACTCTGTATCCAACAGCCCTTGTTCTGCCCATCAACAAAAGGAACAGCCGTGCAGGTCTCGAACCCAGGACCCTATACACCATAGTCCCAGTAGTTATCCACAAAGCCATCCCAGAGGTACAGAATAATGAGGTAGTAGTAAACATGTCCTCACCATAGTATAACCAAACTGAACCTGTGAAAGGCATCAGTATACAGTCATATGTGCCATAACCCACTAAATAACATAAATATGTGAACTGGAGTACAGCAGTAAGCCCAGATGTGAGGTGTAATTGTAACAGAGTGTCAAAGTCCCCAATAAAACACAAGGACTCCACAGAGTGTACATACACATCAATCAGGGATACTAGGCATACATATAAGGTGTAATGAATAATAACACAATGCCAAAAAGGCATTATAATGAATGTCTACTGTAGCCAATACCAAGCATTGCACAGGCCAGCTTAGGAGGTGTGAGCAATGTGTAGACCAGCTAACTCTTTGTGCCCAGTGGTATACCCCTTTAAACAATGCCAACTTAGGTAAGCAGCTTTGCCCATAGTGTAGCCTTTTCAAAACCGGCCAATCACGGAAAAGCACGGGAAATCCACCTTACTTAAACCCAAGAGGTGGGAATACATCTCATAACTGGTTGTAGCTTCCCCTTGCAGGTGCTATGGCAGTAAGGGGATAGGAAGTGTGTCTCCTGGGGCAGCGCTGGTGCATCCAGGAGTCCAAGGTAATGGCTGGACTCCAAGTTAAAAACCATGCACAGAGACTGCTGCAGGGCCAGTACCAGGGCTCCCAATATAAGGTGGAGGCCCGGGACTGTCTCGCCCATGACCTCACCAGTGCCACTGACATACCACGAACTGGTGAGCAGGTCAGGCACGACTATGCCGACCTGAAGCGGCGGAAGGGGGACCTCTTGGAGGAGTGGCTCCAAGAGGGTAGAGCATCAGGGGATGTCCCAGCCATGTGTAAGTATCACCACAGTATTTGTGTAATAAGTGCCAGCTCAGGTATATCATGGATAGGTATGGCTAAATATCCTTCTTATGTCCCCCACAGCTGCAACGGAGTGGACCACAAACCAGGAGGCCCACATCAGCTGCCTGGCGTGGTTGCAACGTGAGGCAGGTCAGTAATACTCATGATTTTACTGTCATAGGAAATAAAAATAAAAGTAGTAGTAAATTAATTGCTAGTATAAAACCTGTATTGTTCAAGGCAAGTACTGCATACACTAGAGAATGTGACAGAAGAGTCTCATATTGTTTGTAAGTCAATAAAAGGGTAATATCCCGACAAAACAAGTCAAACTACAGGACTGCATGTGTATATTCTGGTATCATATGGTAGTGTAGATTTGCACTCATGTAATAGTACTGTAGTATTAAGCACTATTACCCATACCTTGCACCATAAATTGAATGTGTAGGAATGCCTGTATATGACAGGTGTAATCCCCAAAAGCCATTTAGTACAACTGAGAGACACATAGTAAACAGGGAAAATGCAAACAACAAAAACTAAATAGCACATGCAACTGACATGTGAAGTGCTGTTTTATTAGCACACACACAGCCACAGTTCAAATCCTGCCAGTAGTAGTAGTCTGCATACAGAATCATACCCCATAACTGTACAGATATGTCTAGAATGTCTATTAATGTGGCCCATATCTATTCCCTATCAACCTGTCCACCTGGGAAATCGGTGGGATGATCCCAGATGTATAGGCAGCAAACAGGAAATACAACTGTCTGACACACATCTATGACAACAAACCTGGCACACTAGCAACTCCCCAATACCCTATGTGACTATGAAGCCACGTATGTCCCATTTACACCCCAAATTGTTAAGCTAAGGTCAAACTGTGTGCAGTAACAGAGTGAGATGTATGTGCATAATAGTAATGTGGAACCTGGTACTCTGTGTGAGAACATTCAGGTAGTGCTAATAAACATTCCTCCCACAGGTCTGTCAGATACCAGCACTGTGCTCAGAAATACAAGAATGATATGCAGTGGCTCTGAATAATGAGGGATTACACATCACTGTCACCCACACTGTCCTACATCATATAACTGTCTAGGAATTCTGTATAAGAGTGTTGTTATACAACGTCAGAATGCATAAGCACAGGGAATTAATAAGACAGAAAGCAGATTGGAGATATA
Organism: Protopterus annectens; assembly: GCF_019279795.1. NCBI lineage: Eukaryota > Metazoa > Chordata > Ceratodontiformes > Protopteridae > Protopterus > Protopterus annectens. The sequence continues at coordinate 1,384,697,888 of NC_056743.1, forward strand.
CAGCAATATCAATATAGCAGACACAACTGTGATGGACAGAGTTTAAGTTGTAGCAGACACAGCCATGATCTGAATCCTGGGACTGGAAGTAGACTGCATAGAGATTCATACCTCACAACTGTACACATGAGGCCAGAATATCCTGTATATGTGCCCATATCTACTGTCTGTCCCCCTGTCCCCCTGGTAAGTCTATGGGATGATCCCAGATGTGTAGCCAGCAAACAGGGAATACAAGTGATTTTCAACTATCATAAGAACACATCTGTCACTGTAGCAACCCCTGAAACTGTTAGGAGAGTAATATTTCAAGTATGGCCTATCTACACTCCCATGTTGTCAAGCTGTGACCAGAGTGTGTACAGTAACAGAGTGAGATGTATGTGCATAATACTAATGTGCAATCTGGAATGTTGAGTAGCAACGGTCAGGTAGTGCTAACAAAAATTGCTCCCACAAGTATGTTGGATATGGACACTGTGCTGAGAAATACAGAACAATACAACCTGTACTGGTACTGTCCACCCTGGTATTGTAGGGGATTGTATGTGCATAATACTAATGTGCAATCTGGAATGTTGAGTAGCAACAGTCAGGTAGTGCTAACAAAAATTGCTCCCACAAGTATGTTGGATATGGACACTGTGCTGAGAAATACAGAACAATATAACCTGTACTGGTACTGTCCACCCTGGTATTGTAGGGGATTGTGAGTGTTGCAATTTCTCTGAATAATAAAGTATCACTGGTCACTGTCACCCACACTGTGCTACATAATATAACTGTGTAGGAAAGCATGTATATGTGTGCGCCAGGTCACTAAAGGTGGAAGAGGACAATATATATGCAGGCACACCAGCATGTGGTCAACACATGGCCAGAGTCTGTGAAAAAAGAGTTGGATAGCATAGTGCAAAACATCAACCCAGAATCCAGGCGTATGTGTACAGTCAGTGTTAACAAACATTCCCTCCACAGGTATACCAGGTAAGAGGTGTATACTGCAGGTAAAACCAATTCATGTGTAATGATGACATCAGCCATATCACTGACCAAAATAAGGCTATAGGGTAGTGTAGTAAGACTTGTAAAGTACAGATAACAGCACTGACTCGGAAAGTAATGTGGACTACAGGAATATACTACCTGTTAATTGACATCTTTCTCTCCCCCCACCTTATCTCCAGCAACAATCAACATGCCCACCCCAACTGGCATGTACTGACTCTGATAATGTAGACCAATACGGAAATCAGATAAAAACATCAAGTCCACAAGCTTGGAGAAAGAGGAGCCAATCAATAATAATTAAACGTGAAACTTTATTCAAGTAAATAATAAAATCAAGCGCTTTCGCCTGGATGAATACCAGGCTTTTTCAAGATAATCCATTTTAGAAATTACAAGCTTAAATACTTCATCAATAGAATCATGTGACCAGGGTGTTAATAAAATAAATGTGCAATTAGCTTTAAAGGCACTAGTTCCAAGTTAAAATAAGTAAAAAAATAATAAATATGCCATACATTAAATTATTAATAATATACCCAATGAAAGTGCAATTGTGCAAAATCCATGCTAAACACATCATAGAAGGCATAAAAAACTTTATAAAAATGTCTAAAAAACATCTAAAAAAGTGCAAACACCTCTTAAAAGAATTTAGGCTCTAAAAAACCTAAAATCATAACTTAGCCCTTCTTAATTTCAATGCACTAGCAATACTGATACTTTCGTTAAAACCAGGTGGTCTTGTTGCGTTCAGTTTAAGCTGCCACAACAATTCTTTGTACTCCAGACGGGCCTCCCAATCACCTCCTCTATTGTCCTGCAGAACCTGTTCTAAAACCATAAATTTAATCTGCATGTTGGGGCATGAGCCAAGGTGTTTAAAAAAGGCATTAGTATCTTTCCTCTTGGAGATGTCGTAAAGATGTTCATATATTCTTCTTCTAAGGGTTCTCTCAGTTTTACCTATATAAAAACTGAGACAATAGGTACACAGACCTAAGTAAACAACACCCCTTGCCCCACAGTTGTAATAATGTTCAGCCCTAAATTTAAACCTCCTAGAGGTGATGTATAGGGAGCTGTCCTTAATTACATAAGAACATTGTTTGCATGCCCCACACTTATTATAAGTTCCAAATCTAGAACAAACACGCTTACTGTTAGACCTGGGTCTTCCTTCAAAAGACCTTTAAGGTTTGTGTCTCTTCTTCTAACAAAATAGGGCCATTCCTTAACAATCTGTGTAAACTCATCTTGTTGTTTAAGAATAGGCCAATATCTCAAAATTGAGTGTTCCACCTGTAACAAATCTTCCGAAAAGGTGTAAACAAAACTGTTGTGAAAATCAAACTGCTCTGACGGTTTTGTTCATGTGTCTTGTACTGTACCTTTCCCCAGTAAAGGAAGATAAATAATTTCCCTGTTAGTAATAACTTCCTGAGCTAAATCATTAACCAAGTACGCTGGGTAACCTCTTTCTTTAAAAAGCTGCGTCAAAAAGTTCACCTCTTCCAGAAAGTGTTCCCTAGTACTGCGCATCCTTGAAGCACGTATGAATTGCCCCTTAATTATACCTTTCTTCTGCTGGAAAGGGTGACCACTATCAAAATGTAAGTAAGAGTTGGAGGAAGTACTTTTCCTATATACTTTAGACTGAAAGGTACAGTTGTTAGTATCCTTGAAGAGGGCTACATCCAAATAATTCAAACAGTCATTGCTAACATTGTAAGTGAATGTTAAAAAATGTGTGGTGGAATTGATGTAGTTCATGAAATCAATGAACTCATCTATGGTGCCATCCCATAATAAACAAATATCATCCAGGTATCGTTTATAATGAGTAATGTGTTGAACCCAGCGTGTGAGAAAATAAACTTACTTTCCCAGTAGTACAAAACAATGTTAGCATAGCTGGAGGCACAAGCAGTGCCCATTGCTACCCCTTTCTTTTGTTTAAAAAGTTCACCATTGAAATAAATAAAATTATTGTCTAAAACAGTTTCCATGAACTCTACCAATAAACCAATAGTGCTGCAATCTAAACCAGATTCAGCTACTAACATATCATTAAACCATTCCAAACCTGTAACATATGGAATACTGGAAAATAATTCCACTACGTCAATTGTAACCATTAATAGGCCGGGCTTATAAAGTCTTTTCTGGATGCCTTTAAGAAAATCCCATGAATCTTTACAAACATACTGTAAAGAAGATGCAAATTTCTCAATAGTAAAATCAATAAATTTCCCTAGAGGTTCTGTTATACCACCAGCCCTGAGACAATTGGTCTAAAACTCAGTGGGGTTAAACCTTTGTGTGTCTTAGGAATCCCAAACATTACCGGGATTCTTGGATTCTTCACATATAGGTAATTAAAAAGTTTTTCATTGATAGCTCCCTGCAACAAATGGTCAGTGAGCATGTAATTAATTTTAGAGTGTGCTAGATTTAACTCATTTCTAGAAATCAGTTTGTATCGGTCAATGTCCTGTAACATATTGTGGATATACATGTCATACTCCATATTGTACATCAAAACCATGCCTCCACCCTTATCTGGTTTCATTACCCGAACATCTTCCTCTCTAAACATTTTTATTAACTGGCTTGAAACCTGGTTCAAGTTAGTGGGTGGAGTATATGTCCTATTAGAACAATGGTTTCTTAGATCCACCTCCACCAGCTCTTCAAACACCTTTAAAAACGGGTGTAAAGGTGGGTTAAATGTACTAGATCTAGAGAGACCCTCCATAGTCTGAGTTTGACCTTTAAAGTACAAAGCAAGATTTAAACGTCTAACAAACAGTTTTAAGTCCACCAAAACGTTACTTAAATTGACAGGGCGCAATGGAACAAATTGGAACCCGCTGGTAAAAAGCTCAAAAAAATTATTAGTCACTTTGATGTCAGTAAAATTAAAAATGATAAAATTGTCCTTTTTCACCACCACACAATTATCATAAACAAGTTCAGTCAGTAAATCTGAAGAGGTACAGTTAGTCGTGCAGCTTAAATCCCTTATCTGCGTGCCCTGGTCCAACCATGCGGTTGGTAAGAAACCTTCCTCACCCCCCTGGTGCCCGGGGAATAGTAAAAATCCATTGTTCCATTCTGATTACCCTTCTGAGCTAATCGCTCACTTCTTCTGGGCAAGTCCATGGCAAGATTAGAAGTATTGTCAGTAAAATTCACTTCATTGTTTTAATCAATGTTCTGTCTAGTATCCTGCCTGTTTTTACCAGTCGTTGGGTAGGCTGTGCCTTCCCTGTATTCCAAAAGGTCATGCTCCAACTTCCTGATTTTGCGGTTAACAATTTTTAAACAGAACTGGTCCACCTTGTTAAAAACACTGTCATACTCTTTTTTAACACTCAAAAAGTTTCTGTTTTTGACTACCGAATCATTAAGTAAAGTCACTTCCTTGAGTAAGCCACCAGCTTTTTCCTCATAGTCCTTAATCATGCACTCCAACATATCTAATCCTGCTTTATCAAAAATCTTAAGCAAGTTGTTATATAAAGAGGAGCCAAATATAGCATTATTAGGAAATTTATAACAGCGTAACCCTTTTGGGACACGCTGCACTCACAAGCATTCCTTTAAGTAATCTATCTCTAATTATGTGCTCTTGTATGCGTATAACTTATCATTGAAAGTTTTAAAATCACGTTCAGCACAATTGTCCACGCTACTGTTAAAGGTGAAAGTACCTTGCTTAAAATAGAACTGTTTTTCCGTCCACGATGTAAAATTAAAATCCTTCTTAGAGTTGTTATTCTTAACGTTATCCACGCCGTGCGCCTTGGCTGAGTGTTCCTGTGGATCGGTGTTACCCAATGAAATCCCGCCAGGAACTTCCGCTGGTGAAATACCTCTCGAGCCAAGTCCTGTTGCTGTTGCAGGTTTCAGCCCAAACCCGTGCTGCTGATTACCAGGCAAAAAAGCCCCAGAGTCACTAGATTCAGCATTTAGTGTATTAGTCAGTTGAGTTAAGAGGGACAAAATTTGTTTGAATTCAGCACGGGTGACCGGAGCATCATCAGGTTCATCCCTCAATAGCAAAGGTGTATCATAAAAATCGGAACGTTCAATCCCTTCAGCCATGGACCAAATAAATCCAAATAACAAAGTACTAATAGAATTTTTTATGCCTTCTATGATGTGTTTAGCATGGGTTTTGCACAATTGCACTTTCATTGGGTATATTATTAATAATTTAATGTATGGCATATTTATTATTTTTTTTACTTATTTTAACTTGGAACTAGTGCCTTTAAAGCTAATTGCACATTTATTTTATTAACACCCTGGTCACATGATTCTATTGATGAAGTATTTAAGCTTGTAATTTCCAAAATGGATTATCTTGAAAAAGCCTGGTATTCATCCAGGCGAAAGCACTTGATTTTATTGTTTACTCAAATAAAGTTTCATGTTTAATTATTATTGATCGGCTCCTCTTTCTCCAAGCTTGTGGACTTGATGTTTTTATCTGGTCTGGATCTCTATCAATACGGAAATCAAATACGCTGTATGTACAAATTCCTCAGGAGCTGCTTGTCTAAAAACACACCTTATTCCAACAGAGCATAAAACTGGTTAAGCGCTTTCATCCATAAAACAATGGACTTCATCAGAACATAGACTTAATGCATTTGAATCCTTAAATAGTAACTTTTTGGTGCCAGCAGTTTCATTTAAAGGTACACCTACTCAAACCTTAAATATAAAACAATACAATACATAAACCAAATTCCCTCATACATGAATAATAAATCTCATTGACAAATGTCATAATGTTGTTGTTTTTCTTTCAGCTTTTTCCCGGTAAGGGGTCGCCACAGTGGAACTCCGGTCTGCTAATGATTGGCAATAGATTTTTTACGAAACGTCGGGGTACCAGCTCGACTCCCAACCTTCAATGAAGGCACGCCCATTTACACATATTGCTTTAAAATCTAAAACCACATTAAATATAATAACCTGAATTTAAAATAGATACATAAAGTACCTATAGCATAAGCTAATTATCTCATTAAATATTTGTTTGTAATCTTTCAAAAATCATTTAAAAACATTAGCAGTAAATTTTAACAGTAAATTTAATTGTACAGAGCCATTTGTGAAAAATCTATTGCCTAAACCTTCAATTGTAGTATAGGCTTAATAGTTATATAATCGTTTAAGCCTGGCTGGTTAGATGCATTCGTTAATAACTGCCATTTCATCTCTTTATGCCCTAATAGTGCTTTGTAGTTACCTCCACGTACCCCCATCATAAGTTGTTCCACTATGGCAAATTTAAATGTGTGTAGATCTCCGTACCTGTCTATATGCCTATATAAGGCATTACTTTTGTCTTTCCTCCTGATACTGTAAAGATGGTCGTAAATTCTTTTTTTAAAACATCCTTCTGTTTTCCCTATATAAAAACTAGAACATAACATGCACTTGGCCAAATATATAATATTCTTGGAGTTGCAGTTACAATGTTGAAAAGTAATTTTAGTATTGGTGATATTGTCTAAGGTGACACCCTCGACCTCCCAAATTGACCCAAACTGATTGCAACTCCCACAACATCTCATGCATTTTTTCTGCTTCATCAAGTTTCTACTGATACTACTTCTTTCAAACAAAGATTTTAGATTACTGCCCATCTTATACACAAAACCGGATGGTCAACAACTATGTCACTAATTCCCTTGTCAGCCTTAACGACATTCCAGTTCTTAGTTAAAAATCTGTTTGATATCATGGGCTTGGATGTTATATTCCAAGCCACAAGCCCTCTTATATTGAGTTTCATTAAGGTGAATCTCCCTATTACACTTACATTCAGTCCCTAAAATGGGCGGATATTTTTTACCCCATTCACCTATAACATAACTACTAACTTCTCTCAACATGTTCATGGGATAACCTCTAGACCTAAATAGGGACGTAATAAAGTCTATCTCATCTTTCATTTCACTATAACTGGATGTCATTCTTACCGCCCTAATGCACTGTCCTTTAAATATATTTCTTAGCATTTTCCTAGGGTGGTTACTTGTGAATTCCAAATAGCTGTTGGAAAATGTATTTTTTCTATATATACGTGACATAAATCCACTTGAAGTACTAGAAATGTAGGCATCTAAACAGGCTATACCATCCAAACTCCGTAAATGGGTAAATTTTAAAAAACTACTGGTGCCTTTCATATATACAATAAAATCATCAATCAAATGACTTGGACCATCACACAAATTGTTGGCGCCAAAAAGTTACTATATAAGAATTCAAATGCATTAAGTCTATGTTCTGATGAAGTCCATTGTTTTATGGATGAAAGCGCTTAACCAGTTTTATGCTCTGTTGGATTAAAGTGTGTTTTTAGACAAGCAGCTCCTATGGAATTTGTACATACAGCATATTTGATTTCCGTATTGGTCTTGGTTGTTGGAGTACACTGCCTTTTGTTTATTTAAACTCCGATAATGTCCAATTGTTTGATAAATATTTTAATGATTCCTATGCATGTGCCATATTGAATTATTCCAATATTGTTGGCATGGTGCTATTAATGTACCTGCATGCTGTTATTATTACCACTGTGGTCCCATATATGCATGTGTTTTGTTTGCTATGCAACTGTTCCATATCTGGTGTCTGCATTAATGGGAATATCTATGCATGCTGTTATACCTAACCCTGGAATGTGTTGACTATTACTAACCCATATATGATGAAATCTAGACACTATAGCATGCTCAGGAAGGCCGGTCCTAGTGGTCCCTCCTATTCCACTTCAGCTGGCTGAGGCACCGGGCACCAGCATGTCTGGGGCCCAAGCCCGGACCTCCCTGTCCTTTGGTCCTGCACCACCATTGGGTGGAACCACCTCAGGGGATGGGGCTCACCCCTCCCTGGGAGTGGGCATGGATAGGCACCTGTCACCCATCGCCAGGTTGTGTTGTGGTGCATAGAGCAATCAACTAACAGGTCGGCGATCTTCTATGCCAGCTCGAGGGCCATGTGTCATGATTAAAAAGTCAGCCTGGCTCTGAGGCTTAGCCCCCAGCACAGCCACCTTCGCAGCTGTGAAGGTGCGGTGGTGACTGCCCATAGGTGGGGACCTCAGTCCCACTGTTACCACTAGGGGGCTTGTGGGCTTCCAATATCCTGACATCCCTCCCCATCAAGGTGTTTACCCGCCACATGTGTCATATACCTCTCCTGTATGCATCCTGTGTGTTTTGTCTGTTAACCTACCCAACCTACCTCCCCAAATATACCTACTACCCCTCTCCAACATCCCACTCTAACCTGAAAAAAAATAAAAAAGGACAATCTTTTCCCACAAAAACATCTCGCCCCATACATAGCTGTCCATTTCACACACATGTCCACTGTGAAGGTGCAACTGATTATAGTTGTCCTCACCCCTCTCCCAGGGGTTTGAGTGTCCAAATCTACCTCCAAATTCAGTGTATATGCACAGCTGTTGCTGTAGAAGAAATGGGCAGCTATGGACCTTCCTACACCGTTCCTGTCCATCCCTAGCTATTTTCCCTACTGTCTTTCCCTCTTTGTGCCCCTTTTTCACCACTTTCCTATCAACCCTTTTTTCTTATCTTTTAAAGAAATTAGCGCAGGGGTAAGCAGGAGTAATCACTTTTAAGCAGCAGTAAGCGGGTTTAAGCCTGTTTGCATGAGTGTAAGCAATGCCTACACAGGTTAAGCACTTTAGAAGCTAAATGAGTATAAGAAAGTTTAACTGGAAGTTAGTAGTGCTTACCTCAGCGCAAACATGCACAAACTCGCTTACAACTGCTTTAAAGTGCCTTAAGCACTTTCTATCCAATGGCCCACTTACAACTGCTTTAAAGTGCCTTAAGCACTCTGCATCCAATGGTCAGTGTTCTTCCCAGCAACAAAATAAACAGCCTTGGTAATGCTCAAACCCAGAACCCAACACACCATAGTCAAAGCGATTTACCACCAAGCCATGCCAGTTACACACATGCCTAATGTTTTCAGAAACATATCATCCAGCCCAGTCATGCAACAGTACAGAGAATGTAAACCAACATTTAGATGTATGTGTGTGTGTAAATATACTAATATCTAAACAGATACAACATATCTATATCTATATCTATATCTATATCTATATCTATATCTATCTATATATATATATATATATATCTATATCTATCTATATATATATATATATATATATATATTTATTTGGAAATATATACATATATATAAATATATATGAACATATATGCATGCAAATACCTACATCGACACATATATATGTCTACACCTATATGTCTACATATACACAGCAAGTTACATATATGCACGCAGATATATATCTATGCAGGTATATACGGACATAGTTATATATATATGTAAGCAGAAATATATATATATATATATATATATATATATATATATATATATATATATATATATATATATATATATATATATATATATGTATATATATATATATATATATATATATATATATATATATATATATATATATATATATATAGGTATATATGGCCATACATCTGTAGATAGCAATGGTAGATTAACAAAAACAAATATGTCCACATATATGCGTTAATGGGGTTGAGAGGCCCCAAGCAATATATGTCTTGTACGAATAGGCATACCCCCCCACAGCCAAACACGTCTGCCCTGCAATACACTACCAAGTGTTGCAGATCCCATAACCAGGACCTGACATGATATGGGCACAAGATGTTAACAGTACTACATCCCACCTGTATGATGTCAGGCTGGTATCGGCAACATATTACGCAGTACAGTCTGGCTCCCATAGGAAATGCAAAATGTGGAAGCTATCAACATCCCCAGGATACATATACACATATATGCAGATACAGATATACATAGATATATATATATATATATATATATATATATATATATATATATATATATATACATATACATGTGACTACACATACACACGCAGAGATATGTACAGTAAGATACTTTTGTAGTAGGCGCACACAATATGGAACAGACACTATGCCTACAGTTAACACCCTAACAACTGGACACTGGATGAGCCACTCATACAAATGACAATCGTTGCCTGCAACATATAACCACAGAGAGGTCATAGGATACAACACCACACACAGGTTTGCAGAAATGGAATACCTTTATTTGTGTACTGTTACATATTTATATGCCATGTCATATAGCTGTTGAGACACTGACATCCATATCAACAGAGTAATGCAAATGTGAAACAGTTATACTAATACAGTAGTCTGGAAAGGTCCACAACTGTTGCTCTCCATGCCATGCCCTTCAAATCATACATTTGTAAAGACAGACTGGGCCACAGGATAGCACACAATCAATGGTAAGTGATGCAGGTGTATAGTCCAGCAGCGTCTATGTACACTCTGTACGCAATCACTAGGTGGTAAAGACTTCAGTTGACCAAATTGGATGTAACTGTTACATAACAAGGCATAACTGACACCATCACAGGCACACTGGCAAACAGAACAGTGTGTATGGCAGGAGGCAGTAGGCCTGCAGTAACCCACTTTATGTAAGTAATGTCAAGACAGGTGACATGTATGGTACTGTACATCCAGATACCTTAAGGCAGCTCACCCCTGATGCCCCCACATTTTGTAACAGCCTATGGTATGTATGGTGCATCCCCCCTAGACACATTAATACAGGGCCATATACCATTGTTACATACACTGGCCTCTGGAGTGCATATGGGCACACATGTATTGTGTAGGTGAAGCCCACACATATATGGCCCCAGCCCCACCTTATGTGTGGAGTATACAACAGCAGTGGATTGCTGGCGGGCATGGCAGCATGGTATACGTATATGTGCATATGTATCTCTATCTGTATATGTGTAGAAATATAATGCTCTGTATATGTATATATCTGGGTGTGTATATGCATATCTATGTACATATACACACCCATCTACATATATCGATATGTACATGTGTAATTATCTATACAGATATCTGGATAATCATATGTACATATATATTCACCATATGTCCTGAACATGGGTTGTAGCCCTACCTCAGCCCCTATAGTCCTAACTTCACAGTACAAGGGGATGTCAGGCATGTATAGCAGGTATATTAGCAGACTATTGCTACTGTAATAGGGATTGTATTCACAGACATGGTGTGTGTGGGAGGTCACATCTGCTTTTCACATGTGCGCCATTGGCTACTGACAGACATCCTAAGGACATCATAGTACAGTACTGCTGCAAGCACGTAATGCTCCTGTGGACTACAGCAGAGATAATGGCCAATAGATGTGGACATTCTGACACATTCTGTACAGTCCAGAGGTATACACAGAGCCCCATAGTGCAGAACGTGTGGACCAAGTCTGACAATATGGATGTTAATAGCAATGTAGATGGGTATTACACATAAAGACTGGTATACATTTGCTCCCATAAGTTATACATTCACACACCCCTGTCTGTCCTGACACATAATAACTGCTGGTACAGAGGTGCCATGGCCACATACTAACCACTAGATATTGACATACATCTATACAGCATCCCATCACTCTGTCTAACATATATGACTGTTAAGGGGAGGCCTGGCAGTAGTACATCTGACAAGTACCTGAATATGACATCTGACTGGGTAGGTGCACTAAGCTTCTAGGCAAAGCACTGTGCAGGCTACAGGCAGACTGGCTCAACACTGGCCTACATCTCTTATGGGGGAATGCACATGTACCTGCATATATAGCAGGCTCTAAAGGCATGTCACAGCACAGGATATGATACATCTGTGTGAAAATGCATAACCACAACCAATGTGAACACAGCCACATATGGTAAGCTAGCATAATATTACAGTATATGGACTATCTGGTCAACACCATCATCATGTGCCACTCACACACTAACCCTACATATACTGGGCCACTACACAGTGTTGTCTGATGCCTCTCTGTGGTATGGGACATGTGTGTGTATGGCCCTATAAACATGTAAGCCAATACAGTAACATATAGTGGAACAGCATGTAACATCAGATAGGATGGTACCTAGGACGATGACATCTACCACAGTCTGTACACAGGCCAAGGTGCATATTATCAATACACTCACTGTCAACATTCACCATAAGTACTCAGACCTTAGTACTGTACAAACAACCACAGAATGTCCAGGTTATGTCATCAAATATAACCCCTACTGTACAAAACATGTGTAGCAGTTTGATATCTTACTGGCTTATTATCAGATATGATGACACTAATTATGGTGTACAGCACATATGCATCTCTTAATTCATGACATATGTACAATGGTTGACAGAGTTGTGGCTGGAAGCACATACACAGGGCCAATATTGACATGATGCTGTAATAACATCATACATTTACTGTTGTAACAGGGTTTGTTGCAACATATGTCCTATGAGGGATAAGAAGTCAGTAACTGTCATGGCTTTCACCATCTACAGACTGCAATCCTCTCACTACCTTCTGCAGTTCACAGATACATGCTCTGTGGGTAACACATGAAACCAAAGGCACCACACACTGCCCAGTTTGCAGATGACCCTATAGATGGGGAGTCCTCATACATAGAACTGACATGGTAGGTAGTAATACATGTAGGACAGCCATATTCACACACACCCTGTTAAACCAGCATTACTCTGAATGCAGTATAGCAGCACTTACAGTCTGTAGTCAGGTCAGGCACATCCCCATCCTGTGTGTTGGCTTGTTTCCACAGGGTATGTTGTCAGAGGTAAATCCCCAATCCATCTGAGATGCTGTTTGCCAAACAACAGATCGAGTTCCTGCTCACAGTGAATAAAAAGGCCCAACAACAACATGATGTTCCTAGATATTGGAGTGTGTTTCCATGCAATTGGCTATGGGAATGTTACCACAGCTGTTCCACATGCCATCAACTATGGGAGGGCTGCAATTCGTGCAGTGGGCATCAGCTGATCATGAGCATTACCTAAAATACATGTGCTGCTGCCTAAGCAAAGCAGGTGTAGGTCTCCACATCCACTAGTGAGGGAGTGAGAGAGGGAAACAGAGGCAAAGACAAGTCAGGGAGGGTGGGAGAGTAAAATTTAAGCATGTTTGCATCGCACACATACCAGCACAGGGTATCAAACCCCTAACAACTATGTAGTGCTATTACAGCTCTATGCAGTTATTGGATGCACCACATAGGTTACCTGTGGCAGAGCCCTCAGAACATATATGTGATGGTGAGTGACATCTGCAACAGGGCTATGGTAGCAATACGGTAGATGAAGTACACGTGCCTGTCCATATGAACAGGTGCTAGCATCAACACAGCCACACTCTCACAGGGACGCACACACATTGACATACTAGGCAGGGCCAGGATTACAACTCATCACTAGTGAGATTGCTAAAACACATTACTGTGCAGGTATCACATGCACCACACGGGTCATATGGAGGTTATATGGACAAAGGGTATGGGGAGGTGTCTGACATCAGACAGCATACTTCAGTATGTCAATGGGGCTGAAATTAGTCTGGCTGTGATCATACGCATCATACAACACACACACAAACACACAGGGTGCCAGTACAGACATGCATGGGTGCAATTTCTGCATGGGTGTGTGGTGGTCAACTGTGCCAGACAGCTATACAAGGCTATGTGATGGCTATACCTTAGCATCAGGCCACATGACAATGGTCTGTGTTGTGGCTCAGGGCTGTAGTTTCTGCATTTGCCCACACAGGTAGATATTGTAACCACCATCTAGTCACCCAGTCACCTGGATGACTATTGAGTGTGGCCAATGCTTTGCATTGCTTGCCATGTATGTGTTCCTTAGTCCATGACATGGACGGTGTCTGGGATTTGCACACCTCCCACATGCATGTACAGTGACATGTGGAGCTGTACCTGGGGTGTCTGGCCCATGTTCTGTACACAGATTATCATCAGATGTGCCAGTCTTGGCCACCTGTGTCGGGAACTGGTGATGGACAGCAGGTTTACCCTACACCTACATTGATAGCATGCTAATGGCATTCCCTGGTGTCAGTAGCATCTGTCCATACATGGCATGTTTTCAGGCATGGTATGTCCTTTGTGGGTCACATTTGATGGCACCACAGGTGTTGCAGGTGTTCAGTGCGGAACGTGCACTGCCTGTATGTACGTGCCTATTGGGCAGATGGACAGGGTGCCATGCCCTCTGTAGCCTACTGCAATCAGTCCATAGTTACTATCAGTGGCCAATATGCAGTGTATTACCCCCATACTGGCTGTTGCCTAGGCATGTGTGTGTGTATGAGACATGGGTTGAGAATGTGCTCTGCGTAATACTGGTGTTGCTAACTGTTATTGCCTGGCCTTAATGTCATATGTATGGAAATTGATTTGCACCCCAGCCTCTCTGCTATTTCACATCTATTATCCCTGTATGGTGGACATTGTGATATATACTAGGGCCACCATATAAGAAATTTACAAAACCCACTCCACTTTGGGCCCAGGTGTCACACACCTGTCATGTCTGGGAGTAGAACGCCTACCTAACTAGTTTATTACACTACAGCACTATGCAGTTATAGGACATGCCACAGCAATTATTGGTGTATTCTTTCCCCAAAGGTGTATATCACATTGAATGACATCAGCAGGATTGCCAATGTTGGACATTCAAATTGTAGTGAGTGTGGCTAGGTTAAAATGCATTGCTCCCTACACAAACAAAACATCTACAACCAACATGTGTGGGCATAGAGCCCCTAACATAGGTCTATGTCACACTACAGAATAGAGCTGTTATTGGACGCACCACAGGGATTACTGAAGGGCTACTTCCCCAAAGGTGTATTTCACAATGAATGACATCAGCAGGATTGGCAAAGTAGGGCATTTGAAATGTACTGAGAGTGACTAGCCTATAAAACACACACAAAACATCCAGAACTGCCATGGGTGGGAAGAGAACCCTACCAGAGCTCTAAATTTCACTACAACAGTACGCAATTATGGCACACGCTATGGAGATTACTGTGTTCCAATCTTCCCAGAGGTGTATTTCTAGGGGGATGACATCAGCGGCCTTGCCAAAGTTGAGCAATTGAATTGTAGGGAGTGTGACTAACCTAAAAAGTATTGCTGTCTACACAGACACACACACACTTGCCTTGTCTGGGGTTAGAACATCTGTTTAATTACTTTATTACACTACAACAGTACACAGCTACAGGACGAGCTATGGAAATTACTGGGCTATCACCTTCTCAGAGGTGTATTTCTAGATGGATGACATCAGCAGCATTGCCAAAGTTGAGCATTTGGATTGTAGGAAGTGTGACTACCCTAAAAAGCATTGCTCTCTACACAGACAGACACACACACTTGCCATGCCTGGTATTAGAACACCTACCTAATTACTTTACCACACTACAGCAATACACAGTTACAAGGCACACTACGGAGATTACTGGACTACAATCTTCCTAGAGGTGTATTTCTAGGTGGATGGCATCAGCAGCCTAGCCAAAGTTGAGCATTGGAATTGTAGGGAGTGTGACTACTCTAAAAAACATTGCTTTCTACACAGACAGACACACACACAGTTGTCAAGTCGGGGATTAGAACTCCTACTGAACTACTTTATCACACTATAGCAGTACACAGCTGCAGGATGTACTACAGAGATTACTGGGCTACCAGCTTCCCAGAGGTGTATTTCTAGGTGGATTATTTTTAGGTGGATGACATCAGCATATTGCCAAAGTTGAGCATTTGAATTGTAGGGAGTGTGACTACCCTAAAAAGCATTGCGCTCTACACAGACCGACACACACACACATAGCTGCCAAGTCTGGGATTAGAACTCCTACCTATCTAGTTTATCACACTACAGCAGTATGCAGTTATGGGATGCACCACAGAGATTACTGAGCTGCAACTCTCCCAAAGGTGTATTTCATAGTGGATTACCTCAGCAGGCTTGTCATATTAGGGCTATGGGGATGGCAGTGTGTGTGCATGGGCTATAACCCATTCATCTAGGGGGTGACACACCATATGCGGGCACACACAGGGTCATATTTCACAGGTACGTGTATACAGCTGCTAGATGACTACTTTTTTTTGTACAGTCATATTGCACAACTGGCACGTACACCACGTAGTCTGTAATGCTGACAGATACTGGTGGCTAGTATCTGCAGTGAGTGACATCTGAACCTCATGTGGTTTGGGTCTTTTGACTGTGTGCTGGGTGGGACAGGCCTAGCTGGCTTCTTGTCACAGTCACCCTTGGCCACACATCTATTTACACCTACCTTTGGCTTATTATAGTGCGTTGTCCTTACATATATGTCTGTATTCCTATCCACTGTGTGTGCAAGGCATGAGTGGTGCATACTGACGAGTGTCTGCACTAACAACTGCGACTGCCAGATAAGTCTGGTCCACTGGTGTTTGCAGACATGTCCTTCATGTGTTTAAGTGTGTGAGCACGCCCAGTATGCCCATCTGTATTTCATGTGTGGATCGAGTCCAGGTAGTTTGTACTGCAGTGCTAACCTTTGTGTTGTACACAGACAGGTAGCATGTTGTTTCTGCAGGGTATCCATCAAGCATTTGGCATTGACTGTTCCTACATTTCTGCATAGGATAGGGGGCACACCTGACTATTTCTACATTTCTACACAGGATTGGGGGGGCACACCTGACTGTTACTATATTTCTACATAGGATGGGGGACACACCTGACTTTCTACATTTCTACACAGGAGTGGAGGTGGGGCACACCTGACTGTTACAACATTTCTACATAGGAAGGGGGGCACACCTGACTATTTCTACATTTCTACACAGGATTGGGGGGGTTGCACACCTGACTGTGACTACATTACTATGTAGGATGGGGGGGCACACCTGACTATTTCTACAGTTCTACACAGGATTGGGGGGGCACACCTGACTGTTACTACTTTTCTATGTAGGATGGGGGGGCACACCTGACTATTTCTACAGTTCTACACAGGATTGGAGGGGGCACACCTGACTGTTACTACATTTTTACATAAGATGGGGGGGCACACCTGACAATTTCTACATTTCTTCACAGGATTGGGGGGGCACAGCTGGCTGTTACTACATTTCTACGTAGGATGGGGGGCACACCTGACTATTTCTACATTTCTTCACAGGATGGGTGCGCACACCTGACACTTGTACACATTTGCTAGGACTGTATTAGTATGTCAGGTACTCCATTTCATTCTGTGGTCTTACCTATCGTGCTGACTACAGGCATACCAGTGTATTACAGATCTTAGCTTTTAATTACCTACATATTAGTTTCAGACATCCTACCCTTCAGAAATGACATCCCACTGACTGACCTGCTGTAGTCTGTCTGTGTAGGTTGGGGGAGGTTACCCATAGGTCTCATTCAGAGGCCATAGCACAGCCTTTGTTTGTGTTTGTCTACGCCTGTCCTGCTGGCTGTAACTGTTGTTGGGTATGTGAACCCCCCTGCCTGGCATGTGTGAGTCACTTACCTTGTGGGTGTTCCAGTATTGAGGGTGGTGCTGCAGGGCTGCCTATGTTTGATGCAGATAGTACACTCCCTACACATGGTTAAGCACAGGTAGTGTAATGTTGGCATCCCTTTTACTGCATGTGAGAGTCAGAGAGAGAGATGTTATTCCCTGGGTCCCTCCTGTGCCAGTGTATGTGCTATGCTTTGCCTCTTTGCCAAGGCCAGGGCATACTAGGCACACCTCCTTCTGCCGTCTGGGCCAGGCTCATGTTGTTCCTCCTCTGAGTCACTCTGTGCCTGTGCAGGCCTTGGAAATGGTGGGGGGGCTGTGTGGCCCTGCCCCGTGCTGTTCCTGCTGCAGTTGTTTCTGCAGGATCATATTGTGTAGCACGCACATACAAGGACAATTTGGGTACATGTAGCTGGTGAGTACTGCAAGGCTCCACCAGATGTGTCCAGGCACTGAAACCATGACTTGAGCATCCCAAACACATGCTCTACTATAATTCTGGTCTGTGCGTGTGCCTCATTATGGAGTTCTTGTTCAGGTGTGTGTGCATTTCTGATGGGTGTATCAGCCATGGCTCCAGTGTGTATCCAGCATCCCCCACTAGGTGACCGTCAGGGATGTCCCCACTGGCAAATCTCTGGTACAGCTGCATCAGATGCTAGATGTGGGAATCATGATAGCTTCCAGGGCAGCCAGCACACACATTCTTTATTATGCCCTGGGCATCGCACATGACTTGGCAGTTGATGGAGGGGAAGCCCTTGCGGTTGATGTAGACTATACCCCGCTCACCAGGTGGTGCTTTGATGCATATGTGCATGCAGTCTGTAGCACCCACTACCTCAGGGTATTTGGTGGAACAGTTGCATATTGCTGGCCAACGCCTCACGGGTGTTGGGGAAATATACGTGCTCACTGACATGTGCTGACATGGCATTTAGGAACTGGTGGAGTATCCTGGATGCTGATGCCTGTGAAATCCCATCATATCCCCAGTTGGCCTTTGGACAGTACCTGTAGCTAGTATTCATAGGCCTAAATATACCTTGGTATCCACTGGGATGGGTTTCCCTCCGTTAGTTCTGCATGTGAGGCATGGCCAACACAGCTCAACAATTTGCTGTAGGAGGTCCCTGTCCACCCTATAGCACTCCACTATCTCCAACTCATGTAGCCCCTGGTAGGTTACCCTGGGTCTGTACACTCTTCTCCATCTCCTCACTGTGGGTTGGTTGACAGCATTCACATCCTCACCACCCTCAGCCTCTTCCACAAGTTGTTGTATGATAGCTCTTGCAGCCCCTATCATTTTGCTGTTGTGAGTGTTAAACGTTCTCCGCTTGTTTACACCGGTGGTATAGAGTGTGGGAAAAACCAGATGGGAAGGTGTTTGCATAGCTTATAGTAGTGTTCTGGGCTGGGCTGGTCTGCTCCCTGTGTAATTGGCTGATTCTGATACATTTCACCTGCCAGCTAAGCTAGTTCTCCTTGATTACCTTCTTACTGCTTTTTGCCCTTCCCATTGCCTTCCTGTTTATGCCCGGGTGTGCGCCGTGCAAACAGAGTGCTCAAATGTGCACAGAGCTGCTATTTCCTGGTTTGACTTCTTTTTTCTTCCTATAAAACCTGGTGAGCAGCACGCACACCCGCTTAGGCTTTGTAAAGAGTGCTAGGCAGATTTAGACACACCCGTTAGCTTAGCTGTGCTAAGCTAGGAGCAAACCCAAGCCATAAGGCTCCAATCCACTTACAGTATGCCTGACACCCCCCTCCCATGATGTCACCTAACTCATTGGCGTGCACCAAGCTATTCCTACTCTTACACTATTGGGACCTGACTCACATGCTGGGGAAAACTGGGATTTACTATCCTTCCCCTCATTTGCATAGAATTGCCTGCTAATGCATAGTTACATGTCTCACACTGAGCCTCCCCACTTAGCAACCACTACTCACTGGCCATGTTGTCTTCTGCCTGCCATTGACTTGTATGGCAGAATACTGATTTTAGTTAGAATGCTTAATTTAGGTTAATTTTGTTATTTTCCCCCCAATCCCGTTTGCATGCCAATGCCCTATGCTTAAACAGCCAAGACCGGCTAAAAAAAAAAATAAAAGTTGATTTTTGTATTTTATTTACTGTTTGCAATGCCAGTGGTTTTATTCTTGGCCTTTGGCATGCTTACTACATGATACGCAGCCTTTATTTGGAACTGTCACCGCTCCGTTTTGGATTTTGCAGACATGTACTCTGTTACTAACCGAGTACATTTCTGCAGATAGCACTAGTTCTGCACGGACGGTTGCAAGCTTCCTGGATTGCAAAATCACCTCATTTGCATAGATTTCTCCTGCAAATGGGGTGATTTGCATACAAGGGCTTTGTCCGTGCAGGATTAGTGCAGGAGTGCTCGTGCAGCCCCTGCAGGCTGTTCCTGGATCACATGGCAGATATATTGCCTTCTGGAGCTCCTGCATCGATCTTGCATGCCATGCAAGCTATAGAGAATCAGTTTTCAAATTCTATCCTTTGATGAACTGTGAGTCAAAAATTATGATTATGCTACAATATGTTGTTGGTAAACTCACTCCCAAAGAAGTCAATTCTCTTCCAAGCCTGGTATTAATTATTGAAGCAAACAAGCCCACAATCTTCTGAAAGTATTGTACACA
The DNA here is from genome assembly GCF_019279795.1 of Protopterus annectens. Classification (NCBI taxonomy): domain Eukaryota; kingdom Metazoa; phylum Chordata; order Ceratodontiformes; family Protopteridae; genus Protopterus; species Protopterus annectens. Next base: position 1,384,718,171 of record NC_056743.1, read on the forward strand.
TTGATGCCTGTTATATTCTTCATCTTTCAGTTATGATATTCATATTCATCAGCTATTCATGCATTATTTTTGGATAAGGTAAGCAAAGGTCACATAATATTTTGTTCCCCAAACACAAGCTTACTTGGTGTAACAAAGCAATTTTCCAAAAAAAAAAAAAAAAATCATACTGCCAGTACTTGTACACTACAGTTATAGAACATAAACAAAAAAAAGAACTGATTAGAATTAACAAAAGCCAAAATGATTCGGCAAGCTAACATGCACTATCTTAACCCGCCAAAATGTTGCAAATTTGTTTGTAAATCTGTGATTTAACATATTAGCATAAAATACCACTACTTTAATGTTATACAAGACTAGAAATTTACTACACTCTGCCAATTCACACAATGCAACACACTGAGGTGAAACTCATCTCAACATTCAGGCTTAGCTATATCTAGTTTCAGTGTAGAAAAAAGTAAGAAATGTGTTACTCCACTGCCAGAAAACTCTGGAAGGATGTCAAAGTGAACACCTTTTACTGAACAAACATTTTGCAGTTACAGTTTTCTGAGTTTCAAGCTAACATGAGCCCTTAATCAGGAGATAATGTTAGGTATGGTGTTTTAGTACACACTTGTTCCTATAAATGTGAAACAGAGTTCATTATTTCTTTCCCACTGGCTAAAAGCAACACCCGTGTAAAAGAAAATAGTGTGCAGCTCATATGGCTGGAACTGTGCAAAGGTATCTCAGAGAGAGACACAATGCATAAACTAAAGGCCTACTCTGAATGATTTATTAAAACAAATCTGACGTCACTAATTCTTGATGAAGGGGCTTCTAATAGTCCAGGCGTTGTAGCAAATATATTGCAAAGCCTATGTTGTTCCAGTAAAAGGTATCACATCATTTCTGTATTCACAGTACAACAGCATATATCACCCAGTTACATCTCCGGATACCGCAAAATTAAACATTTAATAGGTTAGCTACAAGTATACAACTTACTGAATACATTTAGAAGTGTCTGACAAGGAGAGTCAGTCAGGTCTTATTTTATACACTAGAATATGTAAATTAAATTAACTACAGGATAGCAGTGTCAACTTTCCTGTATTGTGAGATCTTAACAAAAAGAGACAGAGGGTTTTTGCAGAATTAACACCCACAGAGGATAAAGAAAACAAAAAAAAAATCATGCTTGCCTAGAATATTAACAGATTTGGGGACCTATAACACCAAAGCATATATCAATTCTCTTCAAATAGGATTAAAGGAGGCAAGAACATTTTCAACTCTATTAATTAATCAGCAGAGACAATCAATATTAAGTAATAACATACTGTTACTAGATGGAAAGCAAACAGTGAGTCTCTGACATACTTAGCAAAAACAGGGATTCCAACAAGACTTGTCCAGGATACTCAAAGCAGGAGAAAAAAATCAGAAGAACGCAGCATAATTAACAAATTCAGGAACTGGAACAACATCTGGAGGCCACAGCAGGATTAGAGGAGTCACCAGGGCTCAAGTAGAATTAATGGAGTCAGGGACATCAAAGTAGCACTAAAGGTGCTAGGCCCCACAGTCATAATTATTATGTCCAAATGTGCAAGAATGAGTGTAAGGCTCCTACCAGGATCAAAGATTCACAACAGACGTTAAAATTATGAAACATTGCCTCTTAACAGTCATCTCATAAAACTGAGTTCAACTTGTGTATCAATACTTTGAACTGGTTTTCTTTATAGCCAGAGATACATTTGGAGGATTAACTGAATTGGGGGTGTTGGTTGATCAGATTTAACAGAGTAGGAAGAATGACAGTAGATTTATTGAAAACAGAAATCCTACATCATAACAGCCATTCAGATAAGTAGGTTTGCCTGCTATAAAAAATTGGATGCAGTATTTTACATAGCAGAGACATTTCACTTAAACAGTAACCTCCATCCTGGTTTGGATGTTGATAAAATCTCTTGTTAAATGATTAGCTGTGAGTGTGAAGTCTAAGCAAGAATTAATTGCTTATCTCATGTAAACAAAAATGGATGCAGACAACACTTGTTTAAATTTAAAATATATTATGGGCAAAGAAACACCTCTACTGTATATAGTGATAGGTAGAACTCAAACAAGCAGCACAGTGGGTAGTATTGTCAACTCACTGCAAGAGGTTCTCTAGGTTACTTTTCAGCTGAGCTGCTTTCCGTGTAAAGTCTACCTGTTCTGTCTACGTTCATATGTTTTTTTTTTGGATGCATTAATTGTCATCCATCTCCCAAAGACTTGCAGCAGGCTGACTGTCAACTTGAATTCTAGGTGTACACACATTGTGCAAGTGACACAGAAAAAGGGCTTGCAATCTACTTTCAAGTCCCTTCTTGCCAAGAAAATTGTTTGAATGGTGGCCACTGTTCACCAAGTCTCTATAGGAGTCAAATGTGACTCAGGACAGTGGATGGATGCACTGAACTTTAACTTTCAAAGGTCGCTGTTTTCTGACTGACTAAACAAAATAAGATAATTACACATAATGAAAGAGGCAGTTGCAAATGAAAAGTATTATGTTTGTTCCTTTCTGGTCTATTTGGGCTTAGTAATTCAAACTAGTTAATCATCACTTTAGTGGCAAGGTTTTACCACTATCATTAGTTCTCACATGAGGTTTAATTAAGCAACAGTGCTGCCTTTTCTTATAACAGTTTGAAAAGAGAACAGTTAACATCTCATAACAATACAGTTTGCTCTCTCTCTCTCTTTCTCTCCTTCTTCTGCAGTGGAATTATCAGCCATATGCTTTGTCTTCATTTCAGCCTTGTACAAATAAGCAACAGCAGTTTGACAAATGGTCAAGGGATCAGACACTACATATCAAGTATCTGCCAGACAAATAATAAAGCCATATAAGCAGAAGTTTCCATTACGAGGCACTTCCATTTGAAATCAGAAGCTCTGTACAAATTAAAAGTATTTGTTTAAAATCTGTGGTGCATATATATATATATATATATATATATATATATATGGGCTCCATTGATTTGGTTGACAGGGAGTTTGGTCAACCACATTTGGTCGATTATACAGAAGATAGCTGGTAATTGTATGAGATCGACAGTCTCCAGGTAGGGGAATATTATTTTCCCGGGGATTGTGCAATCTCACAGTTAGTATATATAATCAGCAGGTGTGTGAGGAGTGTAAGGGGATTTGATCCTCTGTAAAAATCAAAGTTTTAAAGTTACATACCCCAAAGTTCTTCCTTGGCACATGCATACTAGGTTGTCAAAGTTTCGGTTCTATGTAGAGTGGTTTACTTTCAGGATGTCGACGTATGTCTTAGCCCACCAACTGAAGGTAAATCATATATATATATATATATATATATATATATATATATATATATATATATATATATATATATATACAATTAATGTGTACACACACACATATATATATATATATATATATATATATGTATATATATATATATATACACACACACACACACACACACACACACACACACACACACACACACACACACACACAGTAAAGTGGTATATTATACTATAGTGGGATCAGGTGAAAAGCTTTAGGCATCAAACTTTGAAATTATGAAACAAAAACTACTACTGTTGGTTGGTTTGAGCATGCAGCAGCACCAAAACACAAAAAAATCTCTTCTGCTTACTCAGATACATACAAAAAAGGCATTTTATCAAACTAGTACCAATGTAGGCCAATAATACTGGAGCCAACAACTGACGCCTGTAAGTTAAAAGCGCTTTCTTTCCCTCACTACTGCTATATAAAATGTGTTTTCCAGTCTTCTCATTCTTTTAAGGTAAACCTCTCCTACAGCAGTGTGCTCTCCTCTTCTAACAGGTTATTTAGCCTCCTCAAAAATGCATTTTCTTTGACTCGGCACCTTCTGCCATTTTGAATTTAGCCATATTTGTATAGGTAGCTGCCTCTCCTCCTAAACCTAATTACCTCCCTAACGGGAGAATGCTTACAGAGCCAGCTATCTGATATACCCCATCTAAATTCTAATACACATAAACGTTTTAAAGGAAAATCTTAAATTGCTTTCAGGATATTATAAGCCCAACAGTCCTACATCCCCCTGCCAGTATTACTTGTCATCTCCCTGCTGGTAACAGCATCATGACATGTAAAACTGCATATTTAAAAATTTGAATATATTTCTCACTTTAACCAGATATAGTGTTCCTTTGCCCTGGACTTATTCTAGTTCATGGGCCCTCCACAATTATATTTTAAGGACCACATAAGAATATACACATTTTTTTTGGGTTTACCTATCTGTTTTTTTAATTAGTTTTATTGTTTGATAAATATTATTTGTTTATAATTGCATTTCCTGTTTAATGAAGCATATGTGTTTCTTTGTTTTAAACATGGCTAGTTTTAAACATTTTCCAGAAAAAAAAAATTAATTTACTAATCATTAATTTATTTGCCTGCTGCAGAATATTTCATCCAGTAATAGCCACCTCAACTAGAGGCATTAGAGTGTAAAAGAACCAAAGGAGGAATTGTATTCATCTTTGTTAAAGACAAATACACTCTAAGTCCAACTGACTGTAGGTAAAAACCTCTTCCATATCATTATTAACTATAGCTCCCCCACCATGAACCACTCAAACCACTCTGCCTACCTGCGCCTACTTGAGTCACTCACTATAGGGCCAACACCTTGGTCATGAGTGAGTTAAACTACCTTCCATCAATTGGGAGCCATATACGAGCTCAGACATGCTCACCATAAGGTTCCTGGACTTTGTTAATACAAATGCTCTGGAACAGATAGTCTGCATCCCCACAAGGGGCTCGAATGTCCTAAATTTAATACTCATCAGTATAGTGGGTGTCTGCCCTACCTCCCTCTGTGCTGCCCTCCCTGATAAGGTCTGATCATAAATCAGTCTCATTTGATGTAACAATCATAGCTGACCCCCCCCCCCACAGCAAAAAGGATGACAAATTTCTCCAAAGTAAACCATAGCCTCCTAAGTGATGGCATAAATAGTTTAAAATCCCCTGCTACCACTCTCAACAATGACTCATACACAGGTGTGCATAAATGCCCTGTATAAGCACCTACACAAATGTATAGACTCGACCGTATCTGAACAAATCAGAACAAGGTACTTACAAAAAAACAAGCCACCCTGGTGGACATCACGCATAGATTATATAACAAATGGCAAAAACTAATGTCTTAGAATAAGATGGAACTGACTCAGCAGAGGAACGACACACTACACAGCCTGAAGAAGCAAATTAGATATCTTGTAAAGTCCTCTAAAGCCAATTATGAAGCTAAACTAGCATCGCTAGCTAAGGATAATCACAAAGCATTCTTTAGCTACATCAGAAACCTAAAAGAGAAGGCCCAGCTTTGTGCCAAACTACTGGCAGATGGTACCATTCATACTGACCCTGAGGACATCATCAACCTGCTAGCAGACAGATTTGTTGCATACTTCACCCACCTGTTCCTACCAGACATACCCCAAACCATAACTGTCACCAGTCCTCTACCTAGTATCTCCAAAGAGCAGGTCAAAGTCAAACTCTCCATAGCAAAAAACACAGCCTCTATGGGAGTAGATAACATCCCAGGATGACTACTAAATGGTTTAAATCAGGACCTAGCGGAACCACTTGGCACTTTTTTCAACTACAGTCTAAGTACGGGCTTTGTCCCAGCAGAGTGGAAAACAGCAACAGTAATTCCTTCGCACAAAGGGAGTCCATCAACTGACACTAGGAACTATAGACCCATAACCCTAACCAGCCTTATCTGCAAGGTCATGGAGAAAAAGTCTATATTATAACAGTGAAGCTTCAGGTATTCGAATACCTAAAGCTCAACAAGTAAATAGCGAAATCTCAAAACCACAAATGACCACTTCCACACAGGGAAAGAAATCACTTGGCTGCAAAACAAAAAAAACAAACTTTCAAACCCAAATCAAGTGGGGGCTTTGCCCCCACCCCCCAATATGGGGGGCTATGCCCACCCACATCCACTAACTAAATATTCCAACTCTGAAATCACTCTGCATTGGAGAAAAAGGCAAATTCTCCATAACGACCAAGCAAATTGTTTCCCTGTTAAAAAATTCGCAGATGTGGCCATTTGCAATTTTCAGCTTTCACTATTTACCTGTCGAGCTTTAGGTATTCGAATACCTGAAGCTTTGATGTTATAATATAGACCCATGGAGAGAATCATCATGAACCTTAACAACAAAGACATAGGTGACCTTCAAACTCTTTACCTGACCCAATCTGGCTTCCTTAAGGGTAGATCATGCTTATTAAACCTTTTAAACTATTTTTGAGAATGTCACCAAAGCCCTGGATGAAGGCAAAACAGTGCATACAGCCTGTCTTGACTTAGCCAAGACATTTGACACAATATCTCACAGAGGCATCATTGAGATACTCACCCAGCTGGGAATTAACCCATTTGTCACTAAATGGATAGCATCATGGATCACCGACAGAATGCATACAGTCAAAGTTAGGGATTCCACCTCTACCAGCAGACCAGTTACCAGTGGTGTGCCACAAGGATCTATGCTAGGGCCCCTTCTATTTGGAATCTATTTCTCAGAAATCCAGGCAAAAATAGATGGCTTGTGGCTTACCAAGTTCGCCAATGACTGCAAACTAGGTGCAATCATTGAGTCCCCCAACGATGCTGACATACTACAAAAAGGGCTTACAGAGACAAATGATTGGTGCCAAAGCCATGGACTGAAACTAAATGCAAAAAATGCATTATCATCCTTTTCAGCAAAGGGGAAGTCCCTGCAAATTGCAATATTAACATTAGCCTCCTTGGTTCAAACCCTGTGGTGACAGATTTGGGAAAACAGGTTGATAGCAACCTTAACTTCAATCCTCATGTGTCCACAGTGACAAGGAAGGCCTCCTATGTCGCACATCTCATAAGTAAGGGCATCATATCCAGAGCTAAGGATATTATAACTCCCCATGTACTCATCTCTTATGAGACCACTAACAGAGTACAATGCTCCCTTCTGTATGTACCTTACCAGCCACTGCAGCAACTGGACAGGCCTCAGAGGTTTCTCACCAAGAAAATTCAGGGCCTTCAACACATGACCTACATGGACAACCGAAGGCCCTGTCACTGTACTCTGTATCATATAGGCTGCTGAAAGGTGACTTGTGCCTGCCCTACAGGGCAGTCTTGGACTCTGCCATAATGGAAATGCTTCACATCTACAAGTCAAATGGGACAAGCTTCACTCACTCTAGGGATCTTAACCTAGCCTATGACATTAACAGGACATGTTGGAGACAGATATGTCTTCAAGAAATTGCCACTCGCCTGGAACAAACTCCCAATTCATGTAAAACAGAGCCCTTAATGACTCTATTTAAGTGTAACTCAGACAACTGGATGAGAGACCATAAATTTACCCCAGGGGTGTCATCTTTCTTGGGTAAGAGCAGTCCATACTGACCATAGACTCATGCTGCTAATGTAGACCGTACAACTTGGTCAATAAGGGAACAAAGGTATAACATGGCTAGCCTTATAAAGGCCCTAGAGCCACTAGCCTGGCAACCTCCTATGAATTTATGAACCTATAATCCACTAATGTAGACAATGATGAGACAGTATATAAGGAGAATAATTACACTTGTCCGGAGGTAGAAGAGGCATGCCCATCCTGGAAGTGGGGGTTCCCACCTGACTCATAATACTGCTCTAATACCAATGTCTTGGCTAGAAAATGGAAGCCCATCATACATGGAGCCAGTGCCAGGAGGAAGTACATTTGTCCTCCCAGGGATGTGATTGTACCCCCTGCCAGCACATGTGGGGGTAGTATGCAATGCATGAAAACATACCCTTGGACTGTCCTTGCAGTAATGCAACTGCTCATGTCACCACTAGGGCAGAGTTAAGCCAAAAAAAAAAAAATAGTAGTTGGGATGCTGGCTACAGCAGAAAGCACCCTCATGGCTACTTGGATGATACCCCTTCCTCCCAGACAGCATAACATTTTATTAAGAATTAACTTAACTGCCAGCAGTCATGGGAGCAAAAACAATATAAAAAAATATAGCGGGCACTGGATTGCTCTGGGTAAGCTTTTACTGAGCTGCCAAGCTAACATTCCCAAGTGGAATACACTAAAATGGTTTGAAATGAAGTTTGGTTTTGATTTGGACTGACACTAAGTTGACAACATTGTATCCAAAAGCAGAACACAGATGTGTATAGAACAAGTCCAAGAGAAACTAAATGAACAAACATTGATTTTTCAAAGTCAAATAACAGTAATCCACATACTATTGCTGCTAGGGAAAGGGTGTTTTATAAAATAATATGTAGGACTGTGGTTAGCACTTATGTAAGGTCCACCCCCTGTACCACTTTATTTATGTGTGCTGATCATGAACCCAACCCTACGCATCACAAAGCACCCATTCCGTAATAGTACCACTAAAGACACACACACACACACACACACACACACACACACACACACACACACACACACACACACACACACACACACACACAGTCTCACACACATTTCATACTGGTCACAGAAAGTATGCATGATTATACATTCTCAGAAGCAACATTTTCATTTAGGTAAGTAAGAATTAGTTGTGACATTCTTCTTATTTTATCAGTGATTAACTGAGAATTCATCTAATTTCCATTCAACCTGTACATCTCTACCATATCTCACCTACTTTGCTCAGTCAAGGGCAAAGGCAGAAATAATATCTGGACAAAGAGCAAAAACCATGGAAAATTTTAAATATTACTCTAATTGAGTTAAAAATGCTATTAGAATAACAGGTTTCACATCAAAATGCATTTTTTAGACAAAAAGAGGTATACTATTCTAATATTTCACATTACTAACTGAGTAATTCTCAGTGATTCACCAGAAAACCAAATTTGCTGAACAGTATTAAGAAGCATGAAACTCTAATTTCTGGCATTATTGACTGACTACAATACTCAGTGATTTATCAGGAAAATCAAACATTTTATAAGGCACAATGCAAAAATATGAGGCAAAATCCGGGACAGTTGACAGATATGACCTCTGCTAATTCTGTTGTGCTTGAATGGCTCATCATACTGCATGCATCAAGACAATTTAGTTTAGTGACCATCAACACCTTGCCAATACCCACCCAGAGGCTGTACTCCCCTTTTGCAAGGATGGTTAACATATCAGTCAAAGCTACTTTCTTGAATAGTACACCATGTTTACATTCCTTTGCACCTCCTGGACTGCAGACAGTCAGTTTATAAGTTTTGTCTGCTCTCTGACTGTAACTCAGAAAACATGGGCTCGACTAACAAAAATAGTGCTGCAGGATCCTGTGAAGAAAGGTGGGGAGTTGAGCGGTCAACTACTGCAGATGCATTGCAGTGGAGGGAGACAGCATGGCTCTCTGCTGTGCTGGCATCCAACACAGTGCAATGAAGGTATGCCAGTAGCAACTGCATCATAATAGGACAGAGCACATGAACAGGGCACAGTATAGTTAGCACAGGGCAGAAGTATAAGCAAGCATGTCCAAGAAGTCATTACTGCAAGGCAAACCTATCAGTATTTTTTTGGTTAATAAAATTATTTCATTAGACAGATGACCTACCCAAGCTAGGCAATAGTATAGCATATTGCCAGCAGTGGACTGCCACAGACAGGCACCTGAATCATCCCTATTATAATCTGTCACTGTTTACATCCTTGGAGATATTTGAATTTTAAAGGGACATTACTTATTCTTGTCCCAGAGTTTTATCATTCCATTTAAGTCATTACTAGTCTTCTGACTTACTAGATTCACATGTTTTGCACAGAGCACAAGTTTATATTGCACTGAAAAAGTTTTAACAAAAATAGCAAAATATGATAACTTATTCTGGTTGCCATCCCTTAAGCTACTCATACGGCCCCACTAAAGGCAACAGTGAGAAAGTATCTAAATGAGCGAAAGCAAACTGCTACAAAACACTGACAAAAACTTAAAGAGACGAGAGAATATATTCAGGTCAAACAAATAATTTAATGTTGATTGTTTTTTATTTTTTGTATTATTATTATTTTTTTGTTTGTTTCTGTACAGCTGCATTTTCTTTTGTCTTTTTTTCATTTTTCCTATAAACATGATATACATTGTGTGGAATACATAGCCAGCTGAAGCTGAAGCCTGTTGAAGCAGCTGCCGTTCTAATGACTGGTCATAATTTCATATTTGATTATCATATCTGTTCTGTTGTATATTCCGTAACTGTATTATGATCTTTCACAAATTTAAAAAGAGAAGGAAGCATGTTATGTTTTTGTATATAAAACTGTATTTCCCTAAGTTATGAAGAATGAACTAAATATGAGAGTTCTGTTAAAAGTATTTGTAGTTACTATCTGTTTAAGAAGTTATGTAAGTTAATTAAAGGTGAATGATTTTTTTCTTACTTCTTTATTTAAGTTGTGTATTGTACGAAGTATTTTAATCAAAAAGGCAGTAAGCCAAGATATTATGTCCTTGATTCTGTAACAGCTTCATAAAGTGTCTTGTATTTTACTTTGCTGCACCCCCTTCACTGAAACAAGGCTTACTGAACCTTATTTGAACATGATATATGAGTTTGCAAATTTACTGCTCAGACATGAACTTTTAACTATCACTGGTATGGTCATGTGTCCTATGAATGTGTCAAAACACATGATTTTAGGTAATGTGTTCCTTATAGCACTTCCAGTGAAAAAGGCTGGTTTCAGTAGATGTCTCCCAAGTGTTCTTATAATAAGAGGAAATTCCTGCTCACTTACTAAAGTCATTGCTTTTCAGAACTCTTCCATCAGCTATATTAAGCATTTAAATGTTTTACTTTGATACAGATTTTATAGCCTCTCAGAATATCATTTCTTGAATTAGTCCATTGACGCTTCTTAGATGATATGTCTACAGCATAGTGTTTTCAAATGCTTTATTTAAGTTAATAATGTATTATTTCCCAGTATTTACACATGTTCCTTTTACTAAAATATCCTGCTTTTGATAGGTGCATTGGTCAGATATTTGCAACATGATTCACCTTTAAAACTACATATCATATAGCAGTGTTTTTTTAGAAATTTGGTATACATTAACTACTGTCATACAAACTGCTCCCTTCATATCAATTACTAAAGTAATAATTGTCATACCGGACCACAGCTGCCAACAATAAAAACCCATAAGATACATAATGTAACAATGTGCCTACAGCACAGGTTCCCATTTACCACGTATAAATCTCCATAGAGTAATATACAATACGGTGTGCATACATTCCATTGCTATACATACCCTGCAAATCACATGGCAGGCAGACCTTTTAACAGTCCAACATGAAGTCTTTAGTGGCAGGTATAGTAGTGAGTTAAAAGAAAATGAAGGACACGGTAGATATGAGAGAAGCTGGATAAGCAAGCTTGTCATCTGAATAAGCCATGACATTAACATTTGGAAAACTTAAAAATTGTATATTTACAAAATCTATTTATTTTCTGGAAGCTTTGAACTGCATTTCACATATCATCAGTTATTGTAGTTTATTTAGCTTTATCTCCTTTGACAAATATATTCAAACCACCTTCTAAAGCAGAATACAATATTATGTAGAGTGATGTTTCCAGCTGCCTTTTCTCACTTTATTGAGCACTAAAGATTCTTCAAAATTTCTTATTGTTATATCTTACTTTTTTTTAAATAAAGCATTGTGGAGCCCCATTTATTTTATGACCAACGTGTCGTACACTACTAAGCCATTTTCTGCTGTCATGTCCTTGAAAGACCTATTATGTCCTGTTCAGAAGTAATATAATTTAAAATCATTTGAAGTGCATAAACTAGAGCCAGTGAAGAAACTATGGCTTATAGTCAAATATGAATTACTTCACACTCATACCCAAGTACTCATTTCCAGTAATGCAACAATTTAATCACACGTTAGTATACTACAGGATATTCGCTTCATGTATTTTTGCATTTTTGTACATAGTATGGATTAGAAAGCAATAACAGAAAAATCAACTAACGAAAGGAAGAAATCAAGTAATAAGACATTGCAGGTCTGGTGGTACTGCAGCACTGAGAAATTGAATTCACAGGGACTACACACATACAAAAAATAACAAAACACACTTTATTCCACTTCCTAAATGAAAAATGAGCACAGGCTGACCCTAATCAATTTAACTTTTTCGGGCAATAATGATGATGTCAGATCCCAAACATGGCATCATAAATGGACCATCCCATTGAACTCTGATGGTCTGGTATTTTCCAGTGCTACTTCCTTTGGATGAAGTTTTTATTCTTCAAAAATGGACTGTCACTCTACATTTGTTTTGGTATTATATTTTAAAGTTTTGAATGTTTTTGATATAAAATAGTTTTCCTGATAAATGTTTGACACAGACTGTAAGAGGTGTAATCTTGAAAGGATGAGTATTTAGGTCAAAAATATAAAAATCTGTGCCCTGATGATTATAATTTAGAACATTATGCTACATGTTGCTCTTTTCCTATTTCTACTTCAAGATTTTCTGCTTTTATGAACTACACGTATATTCCACAAGTTTCATAAGTTTTAAGTATATTATTAATCAGGTCACATGACCCTTTAGAAATGTAGTGTCTTTTGTTCCAAATGTATATTTTCTGTCTTACAATTTCTTTTTTTTAATTTGTTAACGTTCCTGTACTGCTCACTCAAGATGTAAACTATTGCACAATCTAGGAATACAATGAGTTATTAAAATATCTCTTTTAATTGCTTTGTTAATTACAACCATGTATTATAAGCCTTATACGTACTTTATAATACTATATACTGAAGGACATTTAAAGATCATTCTTGAGTATTTAATAGAGTTTGTAAAGTCAAATAAAGTTTGTCTCTCAGGCAAATTTTACTTGTTTAGTCTAAAAAATAGTCGAAGTTCTAACACTTGTTAGTTTTTTTGTAAACAACATTTCAATGTTTTCTTCTTGTCCCGAATCACTTTTTTGACAAGGTACGGAAAATAAAATTATATTTAATTGTACGTCTTATTATTATCATCTTGTATAATGAAACTGTAACAGATTTATCGCTGAAGGTTATTGTTCTGGTTTTCAGTCCTGTTTTTTTCACTGTCTTGTACTTGTTTCAG
>NC_056743.1:1384736411-1384758911 GCF_019279795.1 Protopterus annectens
TTTGTTTTCAATAATCTCATGTCAGCCATTTCTCATGCTCCCTGTTATATCTAAACATCATAAAACAGGCTTATGAAGAAATTAGTTATTTTAGTAGTATCAACAAAAAACACTGAATGGTAGCCTGGTGTATATTTGAATACTTGCCTGGGGATGTAATCTGATGACATAATCTATCCAGACAAACTGTTTACTGCATGTCTAAGGAGCAAATTTATTTGAGAAATAACATTCCCTTTTCTACAGAAGGTAATATGTAATGGCAGTTATGAAGAGGGTAGAAGAAATGGTGAGAAGAGAATATAAAGCCAGGGGTAATAGAAAAATGCACTTTCTTGTCAGAGCAATGTAGAGCCTGTTTAGTCCGACCATTACAAAATATATGGTTCCAAATCAATTATAATAAGTCAGGTATAGAACACAGAAGACATGGTAGAACTTTCCATGTCAAATTAAATATTGATCATAGTTAGTGACAAGGTTAACTAGGGTCTATATTACGTGATAAGATGTTTTGTTAATCGAATAAGTAACGTCGATCGCTAAATGTTGAAGACCCAAAACCGTGAATGGCAGTTTCCACACAGGGAAACAATGCTGTTGTCCTACCTAAAAAAAAAAAAAAAAAAACAATAAAGACAAATAAAGTGGGAGGCTCCTCCCCCCACACCCACTAACTAAATATGCCAACTCCGAAATCTCTCCACATTGAAGAAAGGGCAAAATCCACGTAACAGCCAAATGACTTGTTTCCCTGAGTGAAAACTGCTGTTCACGGTTTTGGGTCTTCGACATTTAGTGAACGTCATTTAGTTATTCGACTAACTAAACATTTGATCAAGTAATTTAGACCTGGTTAAGTACACAAAGTTTCTGGCTCAGGGCTTTAATCAGTCAGCTGCTCATTAGGCAGGAAGTGAGAAAAAGTGATTAGTGTTTCCTAAGCAAAGAATTGCAAAAGGCAGGGATCATTCCCTAATAAATAAGTACTGAAATAATAATAAACCTGTCTTTTAAACTGGTAACTATACATACAGAGCCACCGATTTTGAAATGAACACGTGACAGGCTGATAGTGTTTTAAGCACCTCAGGAGAAGGTGCTTACTCAAGTACCACTGCAGAAGTTCCAACTGTAAGACAGACTGCAAATGTATGGCTTTGCATGGTATTGGAATGCAGTGGGTCGGTACAACCTGACAGTTGTACAGCTGCAGGTACTAGTGCTGGGTTGGGAGAAAAAGCCATCAGTCTGCACCTGTTAGTCAACAGGGTGGGGCATTAGGTGCAAGCATGAAATAATAAACCCCCCAGTCTTCTCATTGAATGACAGCAGTGAACCTTAGAGTTCGGCGTGGATGCTGGCAGAAAAATGGAACAGTAGATGATAAGGGCTTTATACCAGTGGGAGAATGGGGGTATGAAAAATATTTAAGCAGCTACTTTCTCAAGACAGAGGAATAATTCCATGAAAGAAAATGAGAACATTGTTCATTCTTATCCTTATCTAAACAACTAAATGAAAGGCAGGATTCATACTAGAAATAATAACTGAAATAACTGCAAGTAACACTATGTGACAAATGTATTTAACAGACAGACAGATAGCATTACACTATCTGCGTTCATTCATGCTTTTTTATTTTTTTATCATCCAATCCATAGGATCACTACCGAATTATCGCTGTCACATAATTACGGGGGGCACACGTTACCAGATCTTTCATGGAAGGTCCCTTGCCTGGAGGCTTTTCACTGATCTATCACAGAACCTGAGTGATTTATTGATACTTAACAATGTAGAAATCAGAAGTGTTGACAATAAGGATACCTGCAAGTGTAATGTGTATGAGATATGTCACTATATGAAATAAGTCATTTTATGCTACATTCAGTATTCAAAGTAACCAGCTATTTCAGAATTTCACCACAACAGAAAATGCAATATTTAGTGCCAGTTGTGCATGCAATTCTTTTTCTATAAAGAAGACCAAACAAACGCTATATTAAATAATTCATGTTTCTGTTAGGAAGCATGATGTTAGAAATGCCCAAGTCACACATAACCATATATCCATGGGAAGAGTCATGCTTTTACATTCACTGTTACACACAGGCTGTTTAAACTGACAGAGGGTTGATTTAAACAATCGACTTATACCAGAAGAACATAAATGTCAGGTTAAGATGGAAGCATATCATACTATATGACTAAATAATATGTTTAGTATTAAACATTTCCTAAAGTCAAAGGATATTAAATGATTTATGTTATTTTATAAAGGAATGAAAAAGTAACCATACACAATGTATGTGTTGTGATTTTCTATATTAATTTATTGAGAAAGAACACAGATTTCATGCTAGACTGGCATATAAAATTTTTCATTATTCCTTGCCAACATTCTGTACATATGTCATTTGTAAAATGTCATCTTCTGCCATTAATGGAGAATGAATTGTCATGGTTGCAGTGGGGATGAGATGGCAAGCAGACATGTGGCTAGAAAAAATATATAAATAAGATTGCCTGAGACGAACTGTGTCCTAGAGTATCCTAATGTTTCCTTCAGGATTGTGGAATAGGTTCCTTTTAAACTAAGGGCGTAGTGAGTACCTGTCCCCAACTTAAAAATATTATAGAAGACTTAGTGTTTAAGAAACAAACTGAGTGACCATTTGACTTCCACAGCTGGATGTGAATGTTTTTTGTATACTAGATAATTATTTATTTATTTTATTTATTTGACATTTGTTTACCGGGGTGGTCTGACTGGGTCTACAGAACCTATTTTCAGCAGAGGCCCGGGGAGAAAAGCTCCACATATAGTACAATACAAATACAGTACAATCCAATACAATAAAAATTACATTAGAAATACTATACAAAAAAAAATAAGTTGAAACAACATACTGCTACAAGGTGTTGCAATATATTACTACACATGTAGACAATGTTATACAGTTAAAACATTACAGATAATAATAGTCACTGTCACCGTACATGATGTAGACAGTGTCCAAAAAAGTAGTATGTATGTAGTGCAAGGTATGACATTGACTGTAATAGTACATGCAAAATAGAACGTTAGTTTCAGTTAGGAAAATAGCAGCCAGCAAGTCAGTGATGCAGTTAGATAGTGAGAGAGAGTTAAGAAGAAAAAAAGTAATAACGCCTGAGCAGTAGCTTAAGGATATAGTATAGAAGCAGAGAAGGAGTTAGAAGAGCCTTAGGATCTTGCAGTTTGTGAGGGACTGAAATGTGACAGAAAGAGGAAGACCTGAGCATTAGGCAAGCTTTATGCAGGAGTCGAACCATGTATTTTTGAGATGATTTTTTAAAAAGTCTTTGAAATGGGTTAGGCCAGGCATAGACCTCATAGCTAGAGGTAATGAATTCCAAAGTATAGAGACAGAGTATGAATATAGAGAGTGACCAGGTTTTCCTGTGGGTTTTGAGATAGCTAAGAGATTTTTGTCTTCTGATCATAGGGATCGATTTGATGTGTAAGGTGTGACTAGACTGGCTAGTGCAGGGCAGGCAGTAGGCTTGAAAATAAGGTTGTGCAAAGTGGATAGCTGAAAAAAGGCAAGTTGGTTGGGGAGTTCAAGCCAGTTTAATTCTAGGAGTGGTTTACAGTGGCGTGTGTGATATTTAGAGTTTGGGGCAAACTTTGCAACTATGTTGTAGCACTGTTCCAACTTACTCAGGGTAGAATTTTGTAAGTTATGATAAGGGTACCATAAAGAAGGGAGGGAAGTAAAAATGCTTTTTCATAGGTAGTTTTGGTTGCTGCAGTAAAGAAATGTTTGTTTCTATACAAGAGTCCCAATTTTTGATGAGTTTTCTTTGTATTTTGCTGTATATGGGGGTCAAATGAAAGTTTATTGTCAATGATAACACCTAGAAGTTTGGTTGCCTGCACTATTTCTATGGCAGTGTTGTCAGATGCAAGAATGTTGAAATGATCAGTGACAAGGGAGGTGTTTTGGGATGAAAGAGTATAAGTTTTGTCTTCTTTGGATTAAGAAAGAGTTGGGAATTTCTTAGCTAGGATTCTGGTAGTGATTGAGCAGTGCAGATTATCGTGGAATAATCAGTGTACTGTACTGAATGAGGGTCCCAGGATGAGAGGCAGTGTGAAGGTTGATTGTGAAAATGTTGACTAGTAGGGGTCCCAGGATGGAGCCTTGGGGGGACTCCAGTAGAGTTGTGGAGAAAGGGTGAGAGTTCATTGGACCATTTCACTGCTTGTTTATGATCCTTGAGGTAGCTCTGAAACCATTTTACTGTGTTATGTGACAAGCCTAGGTTAAACCGTGTGTTCAAAGGTAAGGGGTGAGACACTGTGTCAAACGCCTTGGAGAAATCAAGGAATACTGAGGCTGTATCGCATCCTGCATCTCTGATCTTGTTCATGGTGTCTGTAAAAGATAATAGGGCTGTAGCTGTGCTGTGCTGTGGCTAGGTTGGTAGCCATGTTGGGTTTTGGTTAAAAAGTTGTTTTGCAATAGATATTGCATTACCTGCTGATGGATACCTCTCTCGAGAATTTTGGTTATGGGTGACAAGATGGATTTAAGACGGAAATTGGATGGATCAAAAGAGGTGCCTCCTTTGTGGATGGAGGTGATGTGAGATTGTTTCCATATGGTAGGTACTTCTGATTTGGATAAAAACCTATTTATAAGTCAAAGTAAACTTTATTGTCATTCAGAAATCACACAAGTACAAAAACTGAATGAAATTCCGTATCTACAGACTCAGACTCAATATGCAGACAACATATAGACTATTTTCACAGACATTTACACATGTAACACCTGGCTATTACATTACAGACATGCAGGTAGACATACTAATATTGCACATAATTAGAAACACCTTTTAACCCTTTTATGACCTGAACACTTATTTGTATGAGACTTTAGCATTACACAGGTACTTGGTTAAGACATTGCATTGATCCTTGCACAAAAAGAGACATTGAGTATTGCACTGTGAACATTAGAGTATTGCACTATGGACCTTAGAGTATTGCACTATGGTTAATTTATGGATTTGCATGCATTGCACTGAAGGAAGCGCTATTTTACTGCATTGCTACTGCCATAGATGACCTATAAGTTACAGTCATGGTGAATATTGCACTAAGTATTAGGTGAGACTGGTAACCAGGTTCTTACACAAACTGAGACAGTTTCTACTGACCCAGTTGGACATCATGGAGTGTAGTGGTTATTAGAGTTCAGCAGCCTGATGACATTAGGGAAGAAAGTGTTCCTGAATCTCGTAGTTCTGCAACATATGCTTTGGAAGCGCTTTCCGGATGATAGATGCAGGAACAGTGTGTAAGCAGGGTGAGTGCAGTCTTTAATTATTCCTCTGGACCTGCTGAGACATCTGGATAAGTACAGGTTGTGGATAGGTGGTAAGGGGGTCTTAATGATCCTCTCGGCTGTCTTCACCACTCTCTGGAGGGATTTGCGCTCAGAGGTAGAGCAGCTTCCAAACCATACTATGAGGATGTTTGTCAGGTTGCTTTCTATCCTACATCTGTAGAAGGTAGTGAGAACTGCCGATGGGAGATTCACTGTCCTCAGCCTTCTTAAAAAGTGCAGCCTCTGGTGTGCTTTCTTGGCTATGGCTTTTGTATTTGTGTTCCAAGACAAGTCCTCATCGATGTGCACTCCCAGAAACGTCATGCTTCTCACTCTTTCAACTGTTTCCCCATTGATACTGAGAGGGGTATGTTCCTTGTGATTTTTCCTGTAGTCCACAATTATCTCTTTTGTCTTGTTCACATTTAGTGCTAAGTTATTTCTACACCAGGTAATGAGTTGTTCCACCTTATCTCTATATGCTGTTTCATTGTCATTACTGATGAGGCCCACCACCGTTGTGTTATCAGCAAACTTGATGATGTGATTTGTATTGTACCTGGCTGTACAATCATGTGTTAACAGGGTGAACAGCAAGGGACTTAGTACACATCCTTGTGGAACTCCAGTGTTAAGAGTGATGCTATCTGAGGAGTTATTTCCTACACACACTTTCTGAGGTCTGTTTGTGAGAAAGTCAAGAATCTAGTTACAAAGTGGAGTGTTGACACCCAGATGGAGTAGCTTCATTACCAGATGAAGTGGGATGATTGTGTTAAAAGCAGAGCTGAAGTCAATGAATAGTACCCTCGTGAAGGATATAAGGATAAGGATATAAGGATACTGATTGGGTAGACGACTGAGTTAGCAGCCAGTTTGAGGTAGTATGGGGGAGATTATCAGCTGAGGTAGAGCAGGGTTATATTTTTTGTAGCAGTTTCTTAATGATGTTAGTGGGTGTGGGCTGAAATGAGAATGGGGTTTGTATGACATTTTGTTGAGTAGGGGGTAAATTATAATAGGGTTAGAAGTAGTTGAT
This sequence comes from Protopterus annectens, assembly GCF_019279795.1. Taxonomy (NCBI): domain Eukaryota; kingdom Metazoa; phylum Chordata; order Ceratodontiformes; family Protopteridae; genus Protopterus; species Protopterus annectens. The sequence continues at coordinate 1,384,742,832 of NC_056743.1, forward strand.
GACCTGGGGTTGGTGTCTGAATAGGTTGAAGAGTGGGGGGCCCAGCATTAGGGGTGTTAGTTAATAGGTCTGAAATTTATTTTATGAAATGCTTGTTAAAGTTTTCAGCTATTTGTGATGGAGGGGTATCTGGTGATAGGGTGTGCTCTCCATTTCTTCCAGAGTTAAGTAGAGAAGATATGGAGAACCAAAATTTACTGGGGTTGATTTTATGCTAGGGTTGAAGCTGGAAATAATATACTTCTTATCTCTGTTGATTAGTTGTGTCACTTTATTACGTAGTGTTTTGAAATTAACATGATTTTGTTAATAAAATATAAACTAATGAGTAAAAAACAGCACACACGGAGCTGGAGAGCAGCTGATGCAGATGAAAAAGTTAAATGATGTCATCAAGTAGATTTCAAGCACAAAGATTTATTCTACACAAAAATCCAGGTTATATGTACAAGCTTTCATCCCTGCTCAGTCAGGAACTTCCATGGAAACTAAAACACAGAATTTATGAACATATAAGAGATATAAGGAACAAAAAGGAAAAAATGACCTAGCTAGGCATAATATGGAGTATCCTGACCATAGTTTTAAATTTGGAATATTGGAGGTAATAACACCAGATATAAGGGGTGGACCATGGGCATTAATACTAGACAAACAAGAAGCCCTATGACAACTAAGGATTAATTCCCTACAATGGCCAGGACTGAAAGACAGTTTTTCACTTGCATGTTTTTTAAAACTAAAAGCTCTGGAAAGATGAATTTTATATAGAAGTGGTTTTATATGTTTTATATTAAAATTAAATAGTATGTTTTAATCATTATATTGTATTTATGTATGAGACAGAGTGTATTTATTCATTTATTAAGATATATCCTATTAGTTATGTAAATAAGGGGAGCGTATTTTTAGGATTGATTATATGCCATTCAAGTATTTAAATGAAGTGTATCTGACTAAATCACTTTGAAGAAGTTCCTGACTGAGCAGGGATGAAAGCTTGTGCATATGACCTGGATTCTTGTGCAGAATAATTCTTTGTGCTTGAAATCTACTTGGTGACATAATTTAACTTTTTCATCTGCATCAGCTGCTTTCCAGCTCAGTGTGTTTGCTTTTTACTCATGATTTTGTTCATGTTTGTTTTGTTTCCAGGTTGACCAGGCTAGGTCCCTTTGCTTCATCAGGTGTTTACATTCCTTAGAGAGCCATGGTGCTGAGTTATTTTTGATTCTTTTCATGCGAATGGGAGCTGGTGTATTAAGTATGTGAAAGAAGGTGCTATTAAAGTTTAGTACAGCATCATTAATGGTAGTTGTTTAAGGGGAGTCCAGTCTTGTTTCCTGTAGGAGATTGTTGAATTTATGCTGACAAAAATTAGTTGAGTTTCTAACCAATTTTATAGTGTATACTCTTAGTTGTTGGGAGTTTGTTCTAAGGGAATAAGCTGGTAGATGATCGCTCAGGGAGCTAGACAGTGTACCAGAAGAGGGGTAATTGACAGGGTGGGATACTAGTATTCAGTCTAAGGTGGATTGGCAGGTAAGATCGTTGCTGTATCTTGTTGGAGTATTGATAAGCTGAAAGAAAGCATACAGATTTATATTATTTGTGGGGGAGTCAGAAGCTATGGTTTACCAATCTATAATTACGTCTCCTAAGATTATTGTTTCAGGGTTTATTATTTGGGATGTCCAGGAAAAAATATTTTCCAACACTGGTATATTGTTACCTGGTGGGATATATATTACTATTGTGCAAATTCTTTTTGATATATTGAGGTTCAAAAAGGAGATTAGTACTTCAGAATTGGAAAAGTTGGGTATATTACTGGTGCAGGGTGTGATGTTGAGTGTAGAGGGATATAGAAGTGCTATCTCTCCCCCCCTTTTTTTTTTAGATCTATCTCTTTTGGTTATTGCAAAGTTTGGAGTTATTATTTCTGAGTCTTTTACACCAGTATGTAGCCATGTTTCTATAAGGGCTAGTATGTCAGGTTTATTTTGATCAATATGGGTATGCAATGGGGCTATTTTATTACATATACTTCTAAGGTTCAGCATACGTATATTTACATTTTTGGGGTTACTCTTTTGGTTAGGATTAGAGAGTGGGCCAGGGTTAGGATGTATGTCTCCACATTTGAGTAGGTAGGTAATGATGAAGGAGTACAATGGGAAGTGTTTTTTATTCCTAGGTGATGACACTGGTGTCAAGTATGGTTTTGTAGGTGGTGAGGATGCCAGTTTGTGGATTGAATAATATAGTTGGGTATAGGGGATAAGCTTAGAGGAGATATGTGAGAAGCTGTGTTGTTTATTGGGGTGATGGTTGGAGGAGGTTGTTGATGTGCATTGATGTGTGGGGTTAAGCAAGGATATAGCTGTAGCGAGGTTGAGAATTAAGAGTAAAGAAGCTAGGCAGGTTAGGAGGAGCATGTCAGCTGAGATAGTGGGTTTAACAACAGTAAAAGTGGTATTTATGTGTTAAAATGTAATATCAGGTATAAACAGAGATCTTGTTATTTTGTGACATGTGTGCAGCTGAAGGTAAGGTTGGAAATGTTTTGACTTCAGAGTGGGCTTTGACAATGTGGTTATGTGTTTTGCCCTGTGGTTTGTGATAAGGAGGGGTGGGGGTGATGTGACTGGTCAATAGTACAGTTATGGTGCAATGTTAGTTTATGTGTATAATAGAAGAGAAGGTGATAACGCTGGAGTTAATGTAAGACAGTATGAGGTGGTAATAGTATTGTGATGATAAAATAGAGTAAGATGCAAAGAATTATAGTAGAGGGGATAAGAATTCAAGCTCATGGATGTAAGTGGAAGCAGATAAGTTTGGTTAAATAAAAGTAGGTAAGGTGTGAATGAAATGTGGGTGTGGACAAGGTAGAGTTGTATATAATTGGATCAGAGGAATGAGGGGGAGTGGTTTGCTTGGGATATGAGTAGAGGTGCTAGGGAAGGGTGGGATATGGAGGAAGGGCAGGGGAGTGGAGTGAGCAAAGCGAATGGAGTGAGAAGAAACCCTGCAGATGGTTTACCACCATAAACAATCAGTGAGGTAGAATGTTCCTGAATACAAATACAAGGTAACTGAACTCGTAAAACTTGACCTGAGTCACAGCATCTAATTTTATAGTTATGGGCTTTTCAATGTCTTTTCCAGGGATCTATTACACTGATAAGAGTAAAATATGCTGAAGTGTTAATGTAGCTTCACCTTCAGCAGTAAAAGGCCTGTGAGTGTGAGTGAGTGGGGGTGGGGATATCCTTCCAGCAGATTCAACACTACAAAAAGAATACACTAGTGCATGACTTAACAAATTAAATTATTAGTTTGCGTCTATGAATTGTCTTACATAGATGTAACTCAGTTTATTTTTTCCTTGTGAACCTTTGCAACTGCAAGTGAACTTCAGCTGTGCAAGTTCTTTAGGCAGCGGGTTGTTTCAGTGAAGCAGCTGGATGGAAAGAACACTTGGGACAAGGGGTAATGAAGTTTATTAATAATTATAATCTTTCTATGAACTTATATTTTCATACATTCCTGCCTGCCTATATATATATATATATATATATATATATATATATATATATATATATATATACATATACACTTAAACCTGGGGTTTCAATAAACTCCCTGTAGGCTTAGCACAAAGTCTACATGAAGTTTGCACGTTTATGTGATGAGTAGCAGTGCTGATTACATATGCATGCAGCGTATCTCACTTACATGGATACAAGCATTGTTTCTTGGCCAGCAACAGTATTGCCCACCAGCAAACCATGCAAGCAGCATGAAGGCATATAACACATGCAGGCAACATTAGCTGTGAGCAAACTTGTTCTGTGAGATTGTGCGGACAGCCACAATGACTACCAGGGCTAAGGTTAATGCAACAAATGTAGTAATAACACATTATTGAAAAGTGTACTCAGTGCAGTGTACACTACAACATGTTTTTGGCATAATGAAATAAAGGTTTTATAGTAATCATCTAGGGTGCATAGAATGCAGTATAAACACACTAGTGTGAGGAAGTGTGCATATTGGAAAGGGCCACAGTCACGAATGGTAGGAATGAAGAAAGAGGAAGAGGACATGTGAAACATGGTAATCTACACCAGAAAAGGGCATGCCAGTGTGCATACACCCCAAAGACAAGTCAGTAGTAGGAAAGGTAATCATATATGTACATATTACAGTATGTACTGCTGTTTACACCTCCTGTGTGAGCATATTCATATAATCATTCATTATAGTATATTATAGAGACATCACGCAAGTTTACATATCAGTTGAGAGCACTGATTGTGATATAAACATCCTGATGTGATCACCGCAGAAGACATTTAGCAAAGAAGGTATATACAATAGGGGCATATTCTAAAGGTGTGCAAACTGATCTGCTTGAATATGACTGAAATGTCAAAATAGCTCTTAACCAGTCAGGGACACATTACAACAGGCTCATAAACAACAGTAGACAGAAATAAGCACAATCAAGGACAATTTCAGAATAATACTGTCATTAATCTGTAACATTGTCATAAAATATGTGATTGCAAGTTATTATACATGTTCTGCAGGAACACACTTGTACAACTTGTAATGATTTGTCAGTAACCTATAATTGGAATCCAGCACACCTACCTCAAAGATGACCACTTTTTGGAGGTTTTAAAAGGGATATTGTTACAGCTATAGTTTAAATTATGCACAATCCTGGCCAGTTGAGAGGTTTGCTGACATATATGCTGCAATTTACACTTTCAAGAATGTAACCCATGCCATCAATGTTGTCAATGAGTTGTGTGTTTACTGGGTGCATCACAGAAAGATGTATCACACATGCATCTTATAAAACATCTTGAAGGGAAATCTGCACAGTCAACTCCTAATGGCTATGCATCACAAAGAATACTTAAGTACAGCCAACAAGATATGCTGGAACTGATTGCGCCAAAAGTGATATATTTGAATAAAGCATCCCTGGAAGACATAGGTGTCAGACATATGGATAACAACACTTAAAAACAACACACTATTATCAGTATATTCCGTACACACAGCTTTGTATTGCATTCATCTGCCACATGTAATGGCAATGAATATTGTCTGCAGCATTTGCAATTGATATATAAATTAAGAAGTGGTGTGTTATAATGAATGGTACAGCACTATGTGAGACTGATGGCAATGCATCAGTATGCCCATGTGCATGAAAACTACAGCACTGCAAAGTGTAGCATCGATGAACGAGGACGCTGTCACTGTGATATTGTCACAAACAAAATGATACATGGAGCACATTTTCTATCAGTATATGTCAAACCCAAGACATGTCCAACTCGATCACTGCCACCCACTGGAAAATATCAGGGTACAACCTAACACCCTAATAATGGGTGATTTCAACTACCCCACCATTAACTGGGAAAACTACTCATGTACCAAATCTTGTGCTCAACGTTTTCTGGAATTCATAAATTCCAATGCCATGGATCAACTTATCCACACCCCCACCAGGGGCAGCAATATCCTAGACCTGGTCATTACCAACATGGGCAACCGGTGTTCCACACCACAGGTCAGTTTCTCATTGGTCAGATCCAACCACAAGCAAATCACCCTAGACATCCACATCCCACCCTCACCCCCCATTAGGGAAACCACCATAAAAAATTTCTCCAAAGCCAACTTCACACTTCTTTAGACAGAAGTGACAAACTTCACGGCACCCATGCTGATGGACAATAGAGATACGACTGCTGAATCCTATACAATTGCACTTTATAAGCATTTACACGAGTGCATGGATCGTGCAATCCCTAACAGAACCAAGATGCTATCCTCCAAAAAAAGGAAGCCAATCTGGTGGTCCCCTGCTATAAACAAACTCTACAACAGAAGAAAGAAACTGTTGCAAAAAAGAGTAAAATCCCATGATTGGAGGAACTCCGTGGTCAGCCTCAATAAGAAGCTGAGATCCCTCATAAAATCCTCCAAAGCTAGTTACGAAAACTAAATTGCCACTGATTCTAAAGACAACCACAAAGCATTCTATAGCTATGTCAAGAATCTAAATGGCAACAGTCAGATCTGATCTGAGTTACAGCACAATGGCACTAAATATACAGAACCAACTGATGTTGCCAATATCCTGGCAGATAGGTTCAATGCTAACTTTACCCCTCTCTCATCCCCTAAAGGGCCCATCTCTATACCAGAAGAATGCAAAGTACCTGTAATCATGGCTGCACAGGTAAAAACACACTCTCCAAAGCCAAGAACACAGCATCCACGGGACTTGACAACATCCCAGGCTGCGTTCTGCATGAACTACAGAATGAACTGGCACCCCACCTAAGTACCATGTTCAATCATAGCCTCACCTCAGGCTTTGTGCCCACTGAATGGTGCACAGCAGCAGTTATCCCACTCCACAAAGGGGGAGCCACCACGGACCCTGGGAACTACCGCCCCATTAGCCTGACAAGCTTGGTCTGCAAGGCTATGGAGCGTATCATCATGGAACTTTGAAACTTATAAACAATGACATTGGTAATCCCCAAACTCTGGACCCTACCCAGTTCAGGTTTGTAAAAGGCAGATCATGTCTCCTAAATCTGACAGACTTCTTTGAAGAGGTCACCAAAGCCGTAGATGAGGGTAAGGTGGTTCATACAGCCTATCTAGATCTCACCAAGGCTTTCAACACCATCCCCCACTCTGGAATTATAGACAAACTCACTAAACTAGGCATAAATCCCTATGTCACAAGATGGGCTGCCAACTGGCTTACTGACAGAACCCACACTGTGAAAATAGCAGACTCTAAATCCAACTTCAGACCAGTGACAAGTGGAGTACCATAGGGTTCAGTCCTAGGTTCTCTCCTATTTGGTGTCTGCTTCTCTGAAGTACAGGCTAAAACAGAAGGTCTTTGGCTAACAAAGTTCACAGATGACTGCAAACTAGGAGCCATAATCAAAACTCCTAATGATGTGGACATCCTACAAAAGGGCCTCACTGAGACAGATGTCTGGTGTCAAAGTCATGGCCTCAAGCTCAATGCCAAAAAGTGCATTGTCATCCCTTTTGGTAAAAACTCTGTACCCATGAACTACCACATAGGCAGTAGTATACTTAACACTGGAAGTGTGATAAGAGACCTTGGGACACAGGTGGACAGTAGTCTTTCCTTTGATAACCACATTGCCACAGTAGTCAGGAAATCATTCTACATGGCACACCTCATCACAAAAGGTTTCTCATCCAGGAAAAAAGAGATCATTGTTCCCCTCTACTCATCACTCATTAGACCCATTATAGAGTACAATGCCCCTTTTGGTATGTACCTCACAAGACATCTACAACAACTGGAAAGGCCACAGAAATACCTCACAAAGAGGATTACCAGCCTCAAACAGATGCCCTATGCAGATCATCTCAAAAAACTCCAGCTTTACTCTGTCGCATTTCACCTACTCAGAGGTGATCTCTGCCTAACATACAGAGCTATGTCAAACCCAGAGCTATTGGACATGCTCCACATAAAGAAATCCCAATTCCTCCAAGCTACACGCTCTGGGGACCTAAACCTTGTCACCACAATAAACAGAACATGCTGGAGGGATAGATTCCTGTCCCAGAGACTTCCCATACTCTGGAACAAACTACCTATCTATATCAAATAAAGCTCCTCATTAGCACTCTTCAGGAAAAATCTTGATGATTGGATGGGAGATAGGAAATTCACTCCAGGGATCACTTCTGTGGCTCTGCTTGACACGGGCACAGGAAAATCATTTTCTTGGGTGGCAAAAGCCAGGGTACTGTTTGGCTAGGCTTATATAGGCCCTAGGGCCAATAGCCTAGTACCGACCTATGAACCTATGAACCCCGACATTGCCATGGAAACTTTTATACTACCATGAAATCCTGACATGGATGCATAAGTGTTCATATAAACTATCAAGTGGTAATATTGGTGTGATGTACTAGTACGTCCATGATGCTGTACAGACACACTCTAGCTGTACCTTGGATACAACTGTACTTCATAGGTTTATAGGTGCATAGAAAATAACTAGGTTAAAGTCCTAAGATCCCATAAAAGCCTAGCCATATGTAACATGTGTTTCACAATTTTCAATAGCTATGTGAAAGATGTTCGGACTATGAGCCTATGCTATGCTATCTAATACCAACTGCCTCTATCCATGAAGGACATGGTTGCAACACCAGGAGTACAATTATGATTAAACATCCATGATGAGGGTCAGGCAAAGCCTTTGCTTTATGTAAATGGGAAGCTTTTTCCAGGGACTGGGTAGTCTCTGAGAGATGTATTTATCTTTCCAACATGATTTATTATGTCAGAAGCTCGAGTAATATTCTTGGAACAAGTGACCCTCATGTAGTCTACATTAACAATGTGTAACATTTCCATCATGGCGAGACTGGAGAATGCTCTGTAGATCAGACACAGATCAACCCTTAGTAGTCTGTAGAGGATATATTAGTGATAGGGCTTTCAATCTCTCCATGTAGGACTTGTTTATACCATGTATCTTTTTTGTGTAATAACTCTGGGGTTGCTGCAGTTGTTGCAGATGTGTGGTGAGGTCCATGCAGAAGGGTGCATTGTACTCAATTATTCATGCGATGAAGACAGAGAACAATGGAATTATAATGTCCTTGATATGCATGGCCTGCCCATACTTAGGAGTTATGATTCATACAAGGGATTTGTCACCACTGTACGCACATGCTGGTGGAAGTTCTGATTGCTATCTACCTGAGTACCCAGATGACATACCACTGGGTCTACTCATAGGGATGTGCTGACTATATTGTAATTAACTTGTATATTTGCTTTCAAAAAGGGAATAATTATTCTTTTTTACTCATTTAGTGTGTCTCCATAGCTCTGCCACCAATTGTTTTTGTGCATTAATACTTTCTGCAGTACATCATTAACATTCTTGGATTCAATGATTGTCCACAATTGGCAGTCATCCACAAAGTTGGTCAGACAAAGCTGTCTAAGTTTGTCTTGACTTTTGAGAATTAAATACTGAACAGGAAAGGGTCTAGTACAGAGCTCTGAGGTACGGCCCTGGTTACTGGCCCCTTGATAGAGGTGAATTCCCACACTTTGACAGTGTGTGTCCTGTCTGTGATCCATTTGTCTACCCACTTGGTGATGTAGGTGTTTATGCCCACTTGAGACAGTTTCTGTGTAACACCTGAGTGTGGATTTGTGTGAAATACCTTGGTCAGGTCTAGATAGGTGGGACGCAGTCTTTTCCTCATTCATGCCCTTGGTGACCTTCTTGAAGAAATCAACCAGACTTAACAGACTGAGGTAACCTTAACAAATCAGAAACAGGTTGGCTACACAGTTGGGATTACTTGCTGTGTCCTTTTTGATAAGGTCCATGATGATTCTTTGGTCTGCCTCACAGATGCGGCAAGTCTGGCTTATAGGTTCATAAGTTCATAGGTGTTTACTAGGCTAATGACCACAAGGGCCTTTTTAAGCCTTGTCATGCATCCCAAATCTCTGACAGTTCTGATACCATTGATAAGTGTAAGCATGAGCCTGCGAGATGAACCATTTACAGGTTACCTGTGTCCATTAGAGACATAGGTGCCAAACCAGGGATGGATTTCTGGTTCCCATCCAGTTGTCCAAGTTGCACTGGAATTGGGTTAGGGAGGAACTCTGCTTCACATTGATGGGGAGCCTGTTCCATAGACAGGATAGTCTCTGGGATACATACCTGTTTCTCCAGCACGTCCTACTTATATCACAGGCAAGGTTTAAGTCTTTAGAATGGGTAATTCTGGTTCTGTTTGTTTTGTGGATATGCAGGAGGTCCATCAGAATGGGGTCTGACAATGTCCTGTATGCCAGGCATAGATCTCCCCTCCAAAGCCTGTAGGAGACAGAATATAGGGATAGGGCCTTGAGGCAGTCTGCATAGGACAAATTACTTACCTCCTGTATTCTTTTAGTTAAGAACCTCTGGGGACATTCCAATTGTTGGATAGCCTGGTTAGGTACATACCAAAGGGGGCATTCTACTCAATAATAGGTCTGATAAACGCTGAATACAGTGTAACAATGACTTCCTTGGACTTAAATGCCATACTTTTGTTTATAAATTGCGCAACAAGGAATGACTTCCTCTCCACTGTAGACACATGATGATCAAAGGCTAGATTACTATCTATGTGTGTCCCTAAGTCCCTGACTACTGGTTCATCTCTAAGGGGTGTGTTGTCAATATGATAGTTACCAGGGATGGATGACTTTGCAAAGGATACTATTATGCATTTCTTGGCATTTAGTTTCAGTCCATGGCTCTGACACCAGCTGTTTGTCTGTGTCAGCCCCTCCTGGAGAACATTTGTGTCAGTGTGAGATTCAATGACAGCTCCTAATTTGCAATCATCTGCATATTTAGTCAGCCAAAGACCACTGACATTGGCCTTGACTTCTGAGAAATGAATGCCAAAAAGGAGCGGTCCAAGAACTGATCCATGAGGGACTTCAGTTGTGACTGGCCTGTTTGTAGAGGTGGACTCCTCATTTCTAACTTCCTGGGTCCTGTCTGTGAGCCAGTTGGCTATCCACCGGGTGTCATATGGGTTTGTACCTAACCTCTTGAGTTTGTCAGCAATGTCTGAGTGGAATATTGTGTCAAATGCCTTGGCCAGGTCAAGGTAGGCTGTGTGAATGATTTTACCCTCATCCATTGCTTTAGTGACCTTCTCAAAAAAGTCCATCAGGTTGAGTAGGCATGATCTGCCCGTGACAAAAACAAACTGGGTTGGGTCCAGTGTCTGGGCATTTACTATATCTCTATTGATCCTCTCTATGATAATTCTTTCCATGGCTTTTCATATAAGACTAGTGAGACTTATGGGTCTATAGTTTCCAGGGTCTGTAGATGGCCCACCTTTGTGCAGAGGTATGACTGTTGCATTTCTCCATTCATGAGGCATGAAGCCTGTCTGGAGGCTCCATTTAAATAGTAATTCCAGAGGCCCTGATAGGTCATGTTTCATGCTATTTAGAAGTCATCCTGAGATATTGTCTGGGCCCATTGATGCAGTGTTCTTGGTCTTAGTGAGACCATTAATGACCTTTTCCCTAGTGACAGAAAGGGGAGTTATATTTGATGATATTTCCTGAGGGAAGGTTTGGGAGGAATAAAGTTAGAGCTGACTTTATCAGCCAGGAGGTTTGCTATATCTTCTGGCTCAGTATAACTGACTCCATTTACAATGAGCTCTGCACACAGTTGTGTATTTCTTTGACATTGTAAACATAGCTAAAGAATGCTTTGTGGCTGTCCTTGCCTGGGAGGCCAAACTTTCCTCACATTTAGGTTTGGTGATCTTTATTTGTTCTCTGAGTTGTTTGTTTAGTTTGATGAGAATGCTTTTATCCTGCTGGGTGCTGCACCTCCTAATTTTTGCCATGATTTTCTTTCTACTGTAATACAGCTTATTGATTTTGTGATTCCACCTGGGTGGTTTGTTTTTTGAGTTAGTTCTGTACTTCCTCCTGGTGGGTACAGCTGCCTCTATGCATCTATTAACATGCTTGTACAGGGTTTCTGTGAACAGTTCTGCATAGGCAGAGGTGTTCTCAGGGTTTATGGGGGATTGAAATTTTGCCAGGTTCTCACTTAATAGCAGGAGGTTAGCCTTAGAATAGTTCCTGAATATTATAGGTTTAGCTGGGGGTCCAGGTTTTATTTTTACTTCGAAGGAGACCATTTTGTTGTCTGACCTTCCAGGGAAAGCATTACAGTAGGAGGTGTGCAGCAGTCCCCCATATTAGTGAGGACCAGATCCAGTATGGTTGCACCCCTGTTTGGTGTATTGACTATCTGGTCTAGGGAGGTTGTGTTTACAAAATCCAGGAATCTCTGTGCATGTATGTTTGGGGTTGTATAAAATTCCCAGTTAATAGTGGGGTAATTAAAGTCACCCATGGTATTGGGTTGGTTAGTTAGAGTTCTAATATGTTTAAATACATGGTATGGGCTTCCTGGGTCATAGAGGGGGAACCTATAGCATGCAAGGAAGTGGTATTGGATTTTACCTATGGCAATTTGAACATGGAGTAGCTCAAGTGCATTGTCTTGTTTGACCAGATTGAAGTATATTTATTTTTCATGTAAATAGAGACACCTGCACCTTTAGTCCCTGCCTGTGAAGTAGCTTGCCTAAATGTGTGGAAGGCATTATAACTTTTCACTGTCAGTGTGTTATGGGTCTATAAGTCTCTGGATCAGGTGATGGTTCGCCCTTATTCAGATGGATGACTGCTGTACATACTTCTGCCAGAACATAGTCTGTCTGTAGGCTGTGTTTAAGTAGGGATTAAACTTTGCCTGCTAGGTCAGGTTTTAAGTTATTGAAAAGACAATCTGAGATGTTGTCATGGCCCATTGGGTTTATATTATGTGATCAAACACCTAAACATCGACCCATAAATGTTGAACCCTGAAAACCACGAACGGCCATTTACACAAATTTTTTTCCCTGGGGAAAATTTTTGTTTGATCATAGGAAACAAAACAAACTTTTAAACACTAATCAAGTGGGGTCTTTGCCCCCCACACCCCCTGACATGGGGGGCTGTGTCCCCCACACCCCCTGTAACTAAATATACCAACTCAGAGATTCCTCTACATCAGGGAAAAGGGCAAATTACCAATGACGGCCAAGCAAATTTTTTCCCAGGAAAAAAATTTGTGTAAATGGCTGTTCGCGATTGTCAGCGTTCGGCATTCACGGGTCAACATTTAGGTGTTTGATCACCTAAATGTTTGATCATGTAATATAGACCTGGCCCATTGATGCTATGGTTTTAGCCTTAGAGAGTGCACAGATGAGCTGCTATCCTGAGAAAATAAGCTAAGTAATTTTTGTATGTACACTTTGTCTGCTGGCCAATGGGGATGGGGGGGTGGGAGTTGTGATCCAAATTGTCAGCTAGCAGATTGTCTATTTCCCCTAGTTGAGTATGGCTGGTGGCATCCACAAACAGCTTAACATTTCATACTTATTTAAAAAAAGATTTATGAAAACACTTCTGAATACAACTTTGGGCATGCATCATATGCAGCACAGTGGAAGTGTTGACACAATCATACAACTCTATCTCTCTCATGTAATTACATCAATTGCCCATCATATGAGTATATGTTTTTCTTTGGAAAGCTGTGTGTGAGTGGCCTGATACCATACATGGACACAATACAAAGGAGCTGGTCGTGGCATATACACAACAGTTATTGATACAAATTCTGATAGCCATACAATGCTGCTAGGGACCATCAATAATCCTTGAGAATAGCAACACAATTGTGCATACAATGAATTCCCCAAGGTTACAACTGAATCACAACTTGTTATATGTTTGTGTATACAACAGCATTAAAACATATAGATGAAAAATGATGTATGTGACCATGTAATCAGTATGATGTTATATTGATGTATGTCACAGAGCATTTAGTGGTAGTAGGTATACACATGCACACATGTCCCATACTGCAAGTGTCACTGTTATGGTTGAATGAGAACTGCTTAGAATGTTGGTATATTCCATTACAAAAACATATGCCTTACTAAGCCAACAATATACATAGTATCATCCCATGTCAACAGTTCACAGGAGACATATTACTACACCTGTTATGGAAGGAACATGTAATCATATAGTAGAAACGTTCATCACTACAGTATCACACATCACAGTTTGTAATACCCTCTTGTAGGGCTACCATACATCCACACCTCAACATAGCACATGTAGATGACAGCAACATTGACAACTGCAAAGTTCATAGGGTCATAGGACATTACTAGGCTAATGGCCAACATCACATAAAATCCTAGCCATTATTATACCATTTAAAACAAAATCACTATATCTATATGATGGAAGCTAGCAAGGGTAACTACTTATGTTTGAATGTATTTGATTGTATCACATATTACCTCTGTCTGTATGTGACGTGCATCACCCCATGAAACAATTAGCAATTACACATCCAGTGGTCTGAAGATGACTTGCAAAGGTTCATGGAAGGACACTGTTTCATCATGTTTGGAAGCATTATTGAGATGATGACATCCTCCAGTCCTCTGCAGAAAGGGTGTTATGTGGCTAAAGGGAAAAATGGGATGTCGGATTTGTGGGGCTATGTTAAAAGTTCTTTTGAGTTGCAGTTAAATGAAAAGTGATTCAAAAGATCATACAATGACCAAAATGTGCCACCAACAACACACAGACAGCAGTTGACTAGGGTCAGATTTGAACATTAAATCTGTGTATGTATAAAAGATTTATTCCATACAGTATAAAACTAGCACCACCACATATGTCTGACTTTAACAGTGTCACAGTGCACTTTAAAGAGGATGATAACATCACTGTATGCTAAGAAGAAGATGTTGAGTGTTGGACACAGATGTGGAGTTACATCTCTGTGTAAAATAGTCTCAAAAATATTATTTGAATGAACATACACTCAAGTCGACTCCTGTGAGATTAGAACCCCCTAACTATCTAGAGTGAGAAGCTGGAGAACACAGTACTTAATAAAATAGTGTGCCATTTTAAATGCAAATCTCTCAGCTTCTAACCCTACAGGCTACAAAAGCATGACCTACATACTGCAACATCTGCATAAAAGCAGTGCACCATCCTTCAGTTATACAGATCCTGGGGCTAACAATGACTAGAAATCTTTTAAAGATGGATCTAAAAACATTATCTTACCCCCCCCCCATCTTAGACACCAGTAGCCAAGATGTATGACAGCATAAGTGCAACCAGAGGAAATACTACATAGACTATTAGACTATTTCTTCAATGACAGCATGCTGTACAGACTGAAAGATATTTTAAAGCATGATGCTAAAATTTAAAGCCCACAATGAATGGTAATGCAGCCATAAAAAAGTAAAACCACTACAGAAAACAGTATAATGGAGCAATATGTGAATCATTAGGGATAAAAGAGTACATAAAAGAGTACAGCTAGTGCAGCCTATGTTTTTCACAAAGTCTGTTTCTAACACATCTAACACATACCACTAAAGAGAATTTAAAATTCTTTGCTGGCTAATATTTATTTTATAAACAGGTCTCACTGCCTGGAGAGTATACTGGTTAAGGTGGTAGTCTGAGAAGCTGAAGATGTGAGTTGATACTTTGTGACCCCTATAAAGATCACTAAGCTTCCTGAGCTGCAGGGTCTGACTAGAAAAAGGGATATCTTTAGTAATCTAAAAACACTGCTTAATGCACAAAACAGATAAAAATGGAGGAACGTGACAGTGCAGTCCATGAAAGAAAAATCAAAATATCTTCTGATGCCACAAATAAAAACAGCTTCAAAGTACATGCAAAGAACCTGTAAGAGACTGTATATGATAAAGCTCATATATATATATATATATATATATATATATATATATATATATATATATATATATATATATATATATATATGTATATCCTGCAACAGTTGACCTTTAACAGAGTATGTATAAAGAACCCATAACAGAGCTAAAGTACTCTGGGAGCTACTAGTGAAGTTATTATCTTCATTATGTAACATTTCTGTAAGATAATTTCTTTTGAGAAGAGGAGTACCTTCCCTTGTCTTTTTTCATTCATCGACTGGGCAGGTACTCTGTGACACCTCAGTATAGTCTCCCCGCCCCCAACAAGGTTCTATGTATGAAGCAGACAATAGAAAAGACCGTCAGTGAGCATCATATCCAGGTTTCAGCTCTGAAACAAAAGATTTTGGTCCTGTGTCATGGTACCTTTACACCTGAAACAAAGTTCTGTTATACTGGTAGCTACAAGGAAATGGAAATACAGATCTTGAAATCTGGAGCTATTCCCTTACCTATGTTCCAGAGCAGAAGGGATGGGCAGGACATAACTCTCCTAAATTTGTTAGCCAGACGTGGTAGAGGTAGAATACCAATGCCATATTTAGTTTGCAAAATGAATGCAAA